>NW_021835183.1:0-10000 GCF_006345805.1 Octopus sinensis | reverse complement strand
ATATATAGGCTTCGAATGTCCCGTCCGTGTTTCTTGTATCGTCTTCTAAATGTTTTACGTTCTTGTCCCAGTTTGTATTTTTCTACATATAATATATGTATATATATGTGTTTTTGTGTGTGTGTGTGTGTGTGTTGTGTGTGTGAGTGTGTTTGTGTGTTTGTGTGTGTGTGTGTGTGTGAGCGAATGGAAGTTCTGTGTAAGTTGTTTTGTATATGTGTATGAATGCGGCTGTTGCTTTTGTGTGAGTTGGTGCTTGCTTATCTGTGTGTGTGTGTGGGGTGTATGCGAGAGAAGGAGGGAGAGATAGAGGGTCAGAAAGGGAGAGAGAGAGAGAGAGAGAGAGAGAGAGAGAGAGAGAGAGAGTGAGAGAAGAGGATGTGTAGGAAAATTCAGAGTACTAAGGCGGGAACCTCAGAATAGCAATGATGTGAATCACTAGACATTACATGTATGTGTGTGTATGTATGTGTTTATATATATTTGTATGTGTGTATACATATATATATATATATGCATATATGTGTTTGTATATATATATATATTATATATATATATATATATATATTACTCTTTTACTTTTTTACTTGTTTCAGTCAGTTGACTGTGGCCATGCTGGAGCACCGCCTTTAGTCGAGCAAATCGGCCGCAGAACTTTATTCTTTGTAAGCCTAGTACTTATTCTATCGGGTCTCTTTTTGCCGAACCGCTAAGTTACGGGGACGTAAACACACCAGCATCGGTTGTCAAGCGATGTTGGGGAGACAAACAGACACACACACACACACACACACACATATATATGCATATAAACGACGGTTTTCTTTCAGTTTCTGTCAACCAATTCCACTCACAAGGCTGTGGTCGACCCGAGGTGCCACGCAGTGGGACTGAACCCGGAACCATGCTCCGTTTGTATGGTGTAGATAAGACCAGCATCACAACATTCACTTTGCACGGAATGCTAGTTAGTCGCAGAGTCACTCATTTGCAGCGGAGAGGAGTGGGTCAAAATGAAATGAAATGTTTTGCTCAAGAACCAAACGCATCGCTCTGTCCAGGAATTGAAACCTCTATCTAGCGATCTTGAGTGCAATAAGCGAACCACTCTTCCACGATCTTTAACAAAACAGAGAAAAGGAGTTATAGTTTATTCTTTTATTGGCCACAAGGGCTAAAATAAATAAACATAAAGGACAAGACAAAACGATACAAAGGGTTTTCTGCGTGTAAACAATAAAAATTAAATAGCATAAAATTCTCAATAGGGGAGGCGCTTTAAAGGTTACTCGTGGAAAAGCTCACAAAAGCCATGGGTGCCTGAACAGGGCAAGAGCCGTTCTCCTTAAATTTTTTTTACACACGTATGCTCAAAACTGGTCCTTTCGCACAGACCAAGGAGCTATGATAATTGATATTTCTCAAATAAAGATCAATATATTTGCGCGCCAAATATAAGATAGATTGATAGATTGACAGACAGACAAATAGATAGACAGATAGAGAGATAGATAGATAGACAGATAGATAGACAGATAGAGAGACAGATAGAGAGATAGACAGATAGATAGATAGATAGATAGATAGATAAATAGATAGATAGATAGATAGATAGATAGATAGATAGATAGATAGATAGATAGATCTCTCCTTGTCTTTTCTGTGTCCCTTTCTGTAGAAGAGCGTAGGCTTGAAACGTAAAAGACTTTTTCTATTCCTGAGCGTTATACTAATACATCTGTTTTTGTACACCACCTGTCTTCGTATTTTGCTTTTTTTCGTAAACTCTCCCTATAGATAGATAGATAGATTGATAGATAGATAGATAGATAGAGAGCTCAACAGCGTTGATGTTAAGAACTTATAATATCACTTAGCTTTAGGTCTCTCTATTGTGACCTCTGCTTAACTTTGTACAAAAGCGACTCTTTTCTGTAATACACACATAACCCCTAATATTGCCATAACCTTTAAGGCGGCGAGCTGGTAGAATTGTTAGAACACCGGACAAGATGCTTAGTGGTGTTTTGTCCGTTTGTCTTAAGGTTCTGAGTTCAAATTCCGTCGAGGTCAACTTTGCCTTTCATTGTTTCGAAGCTCGATAAAATAAGTACCAGTTGAACAATGAGGTCGATGCAATCGATTTAACCCCTTCTCCCGAAATTGAAGGCCTTGTGCAAAAATTGGAAGTCGATATTATCATAATCTTTGATACAACTCTAAAATCTATTCACACTCTCCATCCAGTATTATCACAACCACCAACGGTATTCTATAATATATACGCACTCCCCACAAAAACCATTGACGCTGTTCTCTCATCTACACACACTCCCTTGTATTACCAAATCACCAACGTGCTTTTATGACCTATGCTTTTTTTTTCTGTGTATGACCAAAACCAACAACGTTATTCCGTAATCCACACAAACCCCCTACTACAACCATCAACGCTCTTCTGTCATTTATACATCCTCCCGAGTTCTACCCGAGCCATTAACGACGCGTAGCGACACACAACGTGCTAGAAATAGAGATAGGAACCAAATCTCCCTCGAATTATATACCGCACTGCACTAAAAGAAGGCAGGACATTTGAGAATGTTGTGTGAAAGAGATGCATTATGGCTGAAAGAACAGGATTGGCTTCGCCGGAAGCTTTTCTTTTTTCTTTCCTCTTTCGTTTTCTTTTTTTTTTATCATGGGACTGATCCATTCGACTCGATCTGGGGCCAAACTACAACCACCACCACCACTACTACTACTACTACTACTACTACTACTACTACTACTACTACCACCACCACTACTACTACCACCACCACCACTACTACTACCACCACCACTACTACTACCACCACCACCACCACTACTACTACTACTACTACTACTACTACTACTACTACTACTACCACCACCACCACTACTACTACCACCACCACCACCACCACTACTACTACTACTACTACTACTACTACTACTACTACTACTACTACTACTACCACCACCACCACCACTACTACTACCACCACCACCTCCACTACTACTACTACTACCACCACCTCCACCACTGCTACTACTACTATTACTGCTGCTGCTGTTACTACTACTACTACTACTACTACTACTACTACCGGCACTACCAGCACCAGCGCCAACAACAATAGCAGTAGCAGCAGCTCAACCACTACCACCACCACTACCATCTCTCTTACCACCACTCCCAACATCACTACTTCTTTCCACATCCCAACCACCACTATATCCGCAACCACCGGCACAACAACCACCACTCCTACTTGCCTCTACTTCTAAACATTCTTCTCCCATCTCATCACCGCCACAACTATTGCCCATACAATGCAACTAGCACATCAACATAACCATTATTCGTTACCTCCACCACTACCACCAGCACCAGCACCACCACCACCACCACGATGATGACGACGACCACAACCACCAGCACCACACCACCACCCCAACCTCTACCACTATCACTACCACCACCTACACCAACAATACCATCGTAACCACCACCACAACTACATCCACCACCACCACCACTACCAACAACAACACCAACACCATCGTGACCACCACTACCACTACTACAAACAATACTACTACCTTGCATACTACCACTATTAATGTACCACCAACACCACCACCACCACCACCACAATCCCAACATCTACCACTATCACTACCACCACCACCAACAACAACAACACCATCGCGACCACCACCACCACCTACAACAACAATAGCATCGTGACCACCACCACCACCAACAACAACAACAGCACCATCGTGACCACCACCACCACTACTACAAACAATACTACTACCATGCATGCTACCACTATTAATGTACCACCAACACCACCACCACCACCACCACCACCATTTCTGCTATCAGAATTCCTATTTCCTACAGCCCTGGTGTGTGTGGATATGCATCGATGTGTGTATAGTTTATGTATATGTATGTGTGTACGAGTGCATTTATGTGAGTGTGTATACGTGTGTGTGTGTGTGTGTAATCAATTGATAAGGTGGTGGAGACGGAGCTGATGGTGCGGAGTTCGCTTCTGTGTCTCGATAGAATTGTCTTTGAAAATCGTTTGTCTCTTTTGTCCTTGAACTCTTCGAAGCTAATCGATAAGATCCAGCCCTCCCACCACGACCACCACCACGACCATCGCGTCTACAATTACTATATACTGCCTTCTATCCATCCATTCACATTCTCTCTCTCTTTCTCTCTCTCTCTGTCTTTCTTTCTCTCACTCTATTTATCTATCTATCTCTGTCTCTGTCTCTCTTAATCTCTTTCGATCTATTTGTGTACGTGTGTGTGTGTGTGTGAGTTGAATGACAAAGTGGGAGAGAAATAGAGAGAGAGAGAGAGAAAGACAGAGAGAGAGAGAAATAGAGAGAGAGAGAAAGAAAGAAAGAGAAAAGGAGATAAAGGGAGAGGAAGAGAAAGCAGGAGAGAGTAAAAAGAGAAGGGGAGGGGAAATAGAAAGATGAAGAGAATGAAAGATGCAAACAAATAGTTATGTAAATATGTGTGTGTGTGTGCGTGCACATAAAATAAGCGCGCGCACACACACACATGCACGCACACACACATATTAATATTAATTATTTTAATGATTCGTGACAAACTGCTGTATGTTTCGATCTGTGGACAAATATGAATACACACACACACACACATATACATATATAATCTATTATATATCTATATATATGTATATAAAAACAATCCAAACATGAAAACACAAAGAGAAAACACAACAACGCAAAGACGTGGAACAAATAGTATTATTGGACGCTCAGGAAGGAAGGGAAGATATATATATATATATATATATATATATATATATATATATATATATATATAATATATATTATAGATAGATATGATAGATAGATAGATAGATAGAAGATAGATAGATAGATAGATGTTGGTGTAGAATGTGAAGTCTAAGACTGAATCGACATGATGACGACTGTTTGATAAAAGAGTTTCTGTTTGGTTTGCTTGGCGAAAACCAAATATGGAATGTGGTCAGCCGTAGGGTTGAGTTTCAAAACCAACAGTCAACTGGTTCATGCCAATAACTCACAGGTCCTCAATTAAGAAATACCTCCAGCTATATATGAGTTTAATGACGGCTTTTGTTAGACGAAGAGGTCAAACCGGAGAGTTACTCGTTATAGGGTTAACAGAGGAGTGTTACTCAGTATGGGATAAGGTCTGTTATCTGTTGGTAGGCTAAATATGGTCAGTTACTAGTTGTAGAATTAAGTAAGGATAGCCTAACAGCTGCAGGGTTAACTAAGAAATGTTTACTAGCTGAGGGGTAACAAATGACTGTTTAACAGCTGTAGGTTTAACTAAAGCGTTTAATCAGTTGTAGAGTGGACTAAGGACTATTTAACAACCGCAGGATTATCCAAGAATTGTTTAAGATTAATTAACAACTGTCTTAGACTAACAATCAATTGTTATCTGTTGTACGATTAAATGGAGACTGTTTACCAGCTGTAAGGTTAACTAAGTAGCTTGCTTGCGAACCGCATGGTTCCGGGTTCAGTCCCACTGCGTGGCACCTTGGGCAAGTGTCTTTTACTATAACCTCGGGTCGACCAAAGCCTTGTGAGTGGATTTGGTAGACGGAAACTGAAAGAAGCCCGTCGTATATATGTATGTGTGTGGATATGTTTGTGTGTCTGTGTTTGTCCCCCCAACATCGCTTGACAACCGATGCTGGATGTGTTTACGTCCCCGTAACTTAGCGGTTCGGCAAAAGAGACCTATAGAATAAGTACTAGGCTTACAAAGTCCTGGGGTCGATTTGCTCGACTAAAGGCGTTGTTCCAGCATGGCCACAGTCAAATGACTGAAACAAGTAAAAGAGTAAATCCTGTTCACCTGTTGCAGAATTAACTAAGTGCTTAACAGGTGTAGGGTTAACTGAGAACTGTTAAGATGTAGGGTTAATAAAGAACGGTATACTATTTCGGGATTTAAGTACTCTTTGCCAGCTGTAGGGTTAACTAAGGACTTTTTATCAGATGTAAAGTTAATTAAAGATTTTTTAACAGTTGTAGGGTTATCCAAGAACTGTTTAACAACTGTAGGATTAACCAGTAACTGTTATCTGTTGTAGAGATAACCAAGGAATTGTTTATCAGTTGTAATGTTAACTAAGAACTGTTTAACAGTTCTAGGGTTTACTAAGAACTGGTTAGCAGCTGAAAGGTTAATTAAGGCTTGTTTACCAGCTGTAGAGTTAACTAAGGACTGGTTAACACTTGTTAGGTTAACTAACGGCTGTTTAAAGCTGAATAGCTCACTAAGGACTCTTATACTAGTTACAGGGTTAATCTAGCCCTTTTAACAGCTTAGGACTCACTAATAGCTAGAGGGCTAGCTAAGGAGATTTTAATAGCTGTAAGGGTTAGATAAGAACCGTTATGTGCAGGGTTAACTTCGACCTGCTAAACTGCTGTAAGGATTTACTAAAGACTGTTTTTACCTTGTAGGGTTAACTCAGGATTGTTTATCAGTAAGCAGTAGTGGTAGTGGTGGGAGCAATTAGCGAATAGCAACATTTATCGAGATCAGTTAATGATTAGGAACAGTCGTAGAGATCAAGAGACGAATGATAACTGTTACGGTCGTTAACAAACCAATATCAATTGATGTTAAGGTGACAGCTGTCAACTAATGAATGTCACATACATATTATATACAGACGTCAGGTTATAAGGTCCCTTGACAAATGATGATAAGTGAACGTAGGTGGAGATAATGGCTGAGTAAATGTTACCGGTTCTGAATGTCAACGTATTGATGGATCAAACCTTGGATCGATCAATCTAGTCATAGTCTGCTATACAAAGTACATGTTCGAGTATTCCACAGACAGCGTGTCGGGGTGCTTATGAATATAATATATATATATATATATATATATATATATATATATATATATATATATATATATATTATATATATATATAATATATATATATATATATATATATATATATATAAAATATATATGTATATATAATATATATGTGGAGGCGCAATGGCCCAGTGGTTAGGGCAGCGGACTCGCGGTCATAGGATCGCGGTTTCGATTCCCAGACCGGGCGTTGTGAGTGCTTATTGAGCGAAAACACCTAAAGCTCCACGAGGCTCCAGCAGGGGATGGCGGTGATCCCTGCTGTACTCTTTCACCACAACTTTCTCTCACTCTTACTTCCTGTTTCTGTTGTACCTGTATTTCAAAGGGCCGGCCTTGTCACTCTGTGTCACGCTGAATATCCCCGAGAACTACGTTATGGGTACACGTGTCTGTGGAGTGTTCAGCCACTTACACGTTAATTTCACGAGCAGGCTGTTTCGTTGATTCGGATCAACCGGAACCCTCGTCGTCGTAACCGACGGAGTGCTTCCATTTATAATATATATATATATATATATATATATATATATATATATATATATATATACATTATGTATTTGTAAAACATATTTGCCAACTAAATGTGGCGGTCTTATAGAGGACGGTGCTACTGTTGTTTTTAGTCCCAGGAAGACATCTCCTCCACCTGGCCAACGACACACATTTAGCTGGCAAATATATTTTACGATTCTGTACTGTTACTGTTTATCTCTCGCTCAGAGATTTAATATATATATATATATATATATAGCTGTCGTGGCTGTGTGGTAAGTAGCTTGCTTACCAACCACATGGTTCCGGGTTCAGTCCCACAGCGTGGCATCTTGGGCAAGTGCCTTTTACTATAACCTCGGGCCGACCAAAGCCTTGTGAGTGGATTTGGCAGATGGAAACTGAAATCCACTCACAAGGCTTTGGTCGGCCCGAGGCTATAGCAGAAGACACTTGCCCAAGGTGCCACGCAGTGGGACTGAATCCAGAACCATGTGGTTCGTAAGCAAGCTACTTACCACACAGCCTCTCCTACATTGACACACAGTGGTTATTTTCACAACGCATACCATTGCACTGAAAGTACTTCACCGCCAGAAACACCACCACAAGCATTAGCATACAAACGTTCAGCTGATTTCCATCCACCGTGTAACTCCAAGCCAACTTTATCTTCACCTCTCTACGTATAATATTAGATTTCAAAACAAATTACAAACAGATGATATCAAGATACTAAAAGAACAGACTTATTATGAAGGAATAGACAGACATCTTTCGTTGGGTGGAGTTGGGAGGCGTCGGGTCGATGGTTGAGGCAGTAGTACTCACTGAAACACACCCTGAATATATTTACACCCTTGCAAAGTAGGTCATCGACCGAAGCACTCTGTGATTAACGTCCCCTGTATCTATAGCGCCAGTTATTTTATGGTGTCTCCTGCCTCCGTGCTGGGGACTTGTTTTATTTACTTATTTCAGGCATCAGACTGTGGCCATGCTGGAGCAATGCTTTGAACGGTTTAAGTCAAGAAAAATCGACCTCAATAGTTCTGTTTTGTTCCCCCCCCCACTATATTTTGAAAGTCTTGTACATATTCTATTGTTTGCTTTGGGCGAACCGCGAAATTACTTGAGCACTGTCTCGATTTCTAAGACTCACAGGGCCAGTTGCTCGGTTTTCGTGGCGTATAAGTGACCGAGATCACAGCACCTAGCTTGAACGGGACGCCAGTCCGAAGCTGAGAGGACTGGAGCAAGACGAAGTGAAATGCCATGCTCAAGAACACTACACATCACTAGGCAAACTTCTAGGCCACGGTTGTCAAGTGGTGGTTGACAGGGAGGCACAAACAGAAAGCATTCCCTATACACATACACATGTATGCACAAACACACACACACACATACGTTTATGAATTTGTTTTGCAGAATGGACTAAATGGAATTGGAGCGCACACGAGGACGGAAAGTGTCGCTGAAGAGGTCACAGGTGTGTAATGAAAGATTTCCGGACAATAGACGCGAGTTAAAATTGTTAATAAAGTAGTTAATAAAAGAGTGAAGAGCGAATATATAGTGCGCGTGTTTATTTGGCAAAAAAAAGTAACCTTTCAAAGCGCCTCCCCCTATTGGGAGTTTTAATTGTTACTTATATTTTGTTGTCATCTTGCCTTTGTACACGGACTTTTTTCAAACGGACAAAACCCTTTGTAACTTTCGTCCTGTGTTTTGTCCCTTTATGTTTTAATTGATTTTTGTTAGCCCTTGTGGCCAATAAAAGAACTAATTATTATTATTATTATTATTATTATTATTATTATTATTATTAGTAGTAGTAGTAGTATTGATAAATTGAAGTTCTTTATTTTGAATGGTAAAGGACACTCAATAGAATCGAACTCGAAATCTCCTTGTCCCGAAACGTACTACTTAACTATGCAAGCAAGCTAAGTTTGCTCCGAATTTGATCTCAAAACTCGGAAGTAATGTCATGGTAGGATACATGTGGCCAGGGTGCAGCTCTGTCGATTCGAAACGCAAACAGCGATGTTGCGAAGAGAACATAACGATGTTTACTGCGCAATTGATCGCAAAACTTTCAAGTCGCTGCTCAGTCGAATCAAAACTGAAACCGTGTAATTATCAGATGACCTTCTTTGTCCACTGAGCCATGTTTGCCCCACAGTAGATATCAATGATTCTATGATAACGCCAAAACGTCTCACTTGATAAGCGAACGACAAACATAACAGCACATATAAAAAAGAAACAAATATGTTATTGATTGATTTAATACAAATATGATAACAATTAAAATTGAATAATTATCGTATCAAACAAAATGAAAATAGATTATGGAATCGTTTGAAACTAGAGCAAGATCTGAAGCGAGATAATACTAGGCTCCATAGTGGATTATTGGATCAAAGGAGATATTGAATACAGCGTTTCCCTATCGTCCAGAGAGACAGGACAGAGGACATAGAACCATATGTTCATGCTGTGACATTGAA
>NW_021835182.1:35000-40000 GCF_006345805.1 Octopus sinensis | reverse complement strand
TTATATATATATATATATGTATATATATGAATTATATATATATGTATATATATTGTATATATTTATATGTTTATATATATATATGTATATATATATATGTATTAGATAATATGAATTATATATATATATATATATATATACAGTGAGAGAGAAATACATGGATAAATAGATAGCCATATATATGCCATGGGTCTTTGTGTATATATCTTTATACACTCTTATATATATACTCATATATATACTCACACACATCTCTAAGAATATTTCTCATGTATCCTGTGGAGTACATATGTGTCGTGTTACCGCGTGCGCGTGTGACTAAAGAGAGAGACACACACACACACACACACACACACACACATATGCATGTACTAATAATTAATATATACACCATGTATATGCGTATGGGTATGAAGAGAAATGAGGGTTAATGCCTACAAGCAATGAAATGTGTGTGTGTGTGTGTGTGTGTGTGTGTACGTGCATGTATTTTTATATGTGTATTTATTCGTGAGTGCGTGTGTGTGTGTGTATGTGTGTGTACGTGTGTGTGTGTGTATGTGTGTGTACGTGTGTGTGTGTGTATGTGTGTATGTTTGGGTAGTTATCTCGCTTCGGCATCAGCCTTAATTTACTGTTAAGACCGCAATGTCGAGTCTACAGGAAATGAAGAGGAGATGAAACTCTGTGTGTGTGTGTGTGTGATGTGCGTGTGTGTGTATGTGCGTGCACGTGTTTGTGTTTGCGTATGGTGTGTGTATATCTGTGTCTGTACATGTGTGTGTGTGTAGGCTTATAAAAGTGGGTAGTGAGAATCCACCCCTTTCTCGACAGCAACACATCCACCAATAACAATAACATGCCATAATGATGATGATGACGACGACGACGACGACGATGATGATGATGATGACGATGATGACGATGATTATGATGAAGATGGTGATGATGATAAAGATAAAGATAAAGAGGAATGCTATCAATGGATTATCTTTTCTTGTTTGTTTTCCTTTCTCCCTGAGATCTATATGAGGAGGGGGCGCAGATGGGATGTCGGGTGGGTGGACGGACGGGTGGATGAATGGATGGATGGATAGATGCTAGTTAAATGAGAATCATAAAAATTGAAATAAAATCTCACGATATGTGAAACAACATTGTTTCTTTCACCCCTTTAACCCTCCTCCTCCTCTCTCCCCTCTCTCCCACCCTTATCTCGCTCATTTTACAGCCCCTCTATACAGAAGGAACATCCTCCTTGCTCCCGCTACAAGTGACAGGACACATGATTCTAATACCACCCGACCCCTACCTTCACAACTCCGTGCCCCCCCCCCCTCCAGGACCTTTTATCAAGACTATCATAGCTTTAAACCAAAATTATTCCGGTCCAATTAATTGCTTCTTTTACGATAGTGTCTATGCCTATCTCTTCCTCCTCCCCTCCTCCTCTCTGCTACTGTCTCTGTCTTCCTCCCCCTGTTTCTCTCCCCGCTCTCTCTCTCAACTTATCATCATCTATCTGTTACTATTCCAGTTATCTATAAAACACTGTGAACGTGTTTGAATGCTCGTGTACAGATACACGCATTTTTGTATATATGTTTGTATGCACGCAGGTATATATGTCTACAATACAAATATGTATGTTTATATAGTTATATATGTGTGCGTGTATATATATATATATTATATATATAATATATATATATATATGTACGCATACATGTTGGTATGTATGTATGTATGTGATCAATGCGAATGACTTGCAAGTCATGACTTGTTGGCCTGAAGAGTCATACGAGATGTCATTAGCGATAAGGAAACCAAACGTAAAGTGTTTCTTGGAATTAAATGAGTTTAAGAAATGATCTTACTCGGTCACCAGTCGACTTCCACCATGTAGGTATCGGTCAATAGGAGTATGTTATACTCAGACACGAGCTTTAATCCTAATACTCCAGTGCCAGTGTCTTCTACCACAGTTGAGTCTACTGGAAATATTTTTACTTTAACATATGTATATATATATATATTTATATTAGTAGGTTTGGAGATGATGTACAGGTATTTTATATTAGAAGAAATGAGGTACTCAGAAATTCGGATGGTTTTATATTTACAGATATTTATATGTATATTACATGTTTTTATACATTATATAACTTATATCATATATTAGCGCTTGCGTCCATTCTGGTGGAGTTTTCAAATTGAACTAAGTTCCCGTGGAAAAATCTTTGACCATATAGTGTTATTATGATATAATATATATATATATATTATGTGTATATATATATATATATATATATATATATATATAATATATGTATATATATATATATAATTCCAAGTGCCCCCGCCACAGTCCGCCAAAATTCACGGAAACAGATAATACATCAAAAATTAAATGTAGTATAATTACAATCAACTAATAAGGGTGAGAAAATTGGATACTAATTTAATAGTACATCCATTTAACACCAAGTGGCCTTGTGCATAAAAACCAGGAATACAATAAATTTTATACGTAAATATAAGAGAGTAACCACTATGTGGTCGACTCTTGCACTAAAAATAGATCCGCTATATATATATATAATTAATAATATCAGGTTAATAAAGATTTTAGAAATTCTTACTACCAGTGGCCTAGCGTATAGAAAAATTAGTCAATAGACGATATATTATTCATATAAAATACAATGAACATTTGAACACATTAAGAGATTTCCATCATAGGACTCCCTTGCGCTAGAAAGAACCCTAATTAGTGGTTTGGACTTTAGCGTAAGGGAGTCCTATGATGGAAACCTCTTAATGTGTTTAAATGTACACTGTATTATATATATATAGGCAAATATTTCTGTTTTTATTTCGCTTAATTCGTATCTTGGTATGTTCGAAACCGTGACCAGCCACAAGCCGCGTTGTGTTTATGAGGTAGCAAATGGCAATTACCGTTGCATCTTACTGACGCTTGTTCACCAACCAAATCGCTAATTCGGTCTACAGAAAAACAGGACGTGGTCCAAATATTCAAGACGTATTTTCACAAGTTTTTGACGCTATGTTTCTCAATAGTTTCATATTTATCATGGAGATGAATACCATGTATTGACTTTAATCAGTAATAATTTATCGATTACATTCTGCTATCGATTACATTTTGCGTCCAAATTAGATCGGTGGGACAGTGTTGTATTCAATACATCAAAACTGTATATACTTATACGCACGCGCAGACATGCACATCTAGACGCACGCAAGTCTAAGCACATCACATACACATCGCATAATTGTTTTATCTGTCGATAAGAAACTGTGTTGAAACAAATATTTCTGTATTTTTGAGCGTTATTCTCAAATAAACACCTTACAGGAAATATATTTACGCGCAGATGTGGCACAGGCGTGGAGCAGGCGTAGCTGTATAGTAAGAAGCGGCGAGCTGGTAGAAACGTTAACACGTCGGGCGAAATGCTTGGCGGTATTTCGTCTGCCGCTACGTTCTGAGCTCAAATTCCGCCGAGGTCGACTTTGCTTTCATCCTTTCGGGGTCGATTAAATAAGTACCAGTTATGCACTGGTGTCGATATAATCGACTTAATCCGTTTGTCTGTCGTTGTTTGTCCCCTCTGTGTTTAGCCCTTTGTGGGTAATAAAGAAATAGGTATTTCGTCTGCCGCTACGTTCTGAGCTCAAATTCCGCCAAGGTCGATTTTGCCTTTCATCCTTTCGGGGTCGATTAAATAAGTACTAGTTATGCACTGGTGTCGATATAATCGACTTAATCCGTTTGTCTATCCTTGTTTGTCCCCTCTGTGTGTAGCCTCTTGTGGGTAGTAAAGAAATAAGAAGCTTGCTTCTCAATCACATGGTTCCGGATTCAGCCTCACCGCATGTTAACTTCGGCAAATGTCTTCTACTATAGCCTCGGATCGACCAAAGACTTGTGAATGAATTTAATTGAGGAATCTGAAAGTCTGCCGTATGTGTGTGTGTGTGTGTAACAAATGAGAGAAAGAGAAAATGGGAGGAATTGCTGTTTTACTTAGAACTTCATGTGGATCCGTGTATATCCCACCTACAATTAGGTATTAAGCATAATTTGTCCAATTTTCGTCTGTTACTCGAGATATCTGAATAATTTACTGAGTAATATATCCGAGAGCAGAATAAAACCAGAGACTTTATTATAATTTATACTTTTATAATAAAGTGTTTGACTAAATCTTCGGGTCAACAGCAATGAAAGTACAGATAGACGATGATACGTAACAAGAGCGAAACCTGAACATTCCTTTTACCAATTGTCTTCACCAGTAGACAAAAATCTTTGACTATCAGATTTAATAGGACTTAAGACCTTATCAATTCTTTAGGGAGATTTTGCTTTCAAATTGCCAGGATAATCTGAGCTAAAAGAAGTTTTCCATTCTAGTTTTTCTAGTTATTTTTTGTTGTTGTTTTTAATGTGAAACGCTATTATATATCACGAAGAACGCTTCATAGAGATATGTTGTGTGTATATATATATATATATATATATATATATATATATATATACATATATATACATACATATATAAATATATATATACATACACATATAAATATATATATATATACATACATAAATATATATATATATACATACATATATAAATATATATATATTATATATATACGTGTGTGTGTGTGTGTGTTTAGAATATTTAATATGTAACTAAAAGTATGACGCGTAAAAACAGCACCCTGACTACATACAGACAGGCAGATATACGTACACATATATGTATACATACATGTACACATATGTACACATATGTGCATACAAATATACACGCAAGTACTAAAACAAGCGAGCAAGAAATCGGGATGATGCTTTTGCAAGGAAGTAATTCTTCTGCCAAATTACTCTTAACGGTAAAAGGTAACTCCAAACCCTAGACAGAATAGATTTTTCGTTTACATATATTTACGTGTATGTGTATTTC
>NW_021835182.1:20000-30000 GCF_006345805.1 Octopus sinensis | reverse complement strand
TCATCAACAACAACCCTACCACCATTCGTACCTGAACCAACACCATCCGTACCACCACAAAACCTTAGCGCTACCACCATTACTACTAACAATGCCACTTCCACTCTCACCTTATCCGCCGTCACTACCATTCACATTAAAACCAACACCACCACTACCACCACGAACACCACCACCACCACCACTGCCATCATCACTACCTCAGTGCACTTACTCTCTCCTCCTCCTCCACTCCTACCTGTGGTAACTAAGGTACTAGAATAATGGGGTCAACTTTTCTAGACTCTCTAAGCTATATTTATAGTTAATCTCCCCTACATCTGGAACTCTTCTTTCCTCTTTTATTAGCAAAACTATATTATATACCCCACCACTACACACATACACATGCCCATACACACAGTCTCTCTCTCTCTCTCTTTCACCACATTCATTCACACATATGTATATACGAGTGCACACGCATACCTATACACACACACATATACCTAAATACATACACATATACATAAATACACATATACATAAATACATATAAATACATACACATATACATAAATACACATACATAGATACATATATATATATACATATAAATACATACACATATACATAAATACACATACATAAATACATATATATATATACATATAAATTCATACACATATACATAAATACATATATATACATACAAATACATACACATATACATAAATACATTTATATACATATAAATACATACACATATACATAAATACATATATATACATATAAATACATGCACATATACATAAATACATCTAGGTATATATGAACTAAAAAACAGATAAGGCCGCACGGCACGCGCGTACGCACGCGCACACACACACACACACACACATATACATGCAGAGACTGAGAGACGGAGAGAGAGAGAGAGAGAGAAACACACACTCACACATATGTATGTATACACATACACGTGTTTTTAGTAAATGTTGCCTGCTGGTTTCAATACAGATTTAAGACCACTTCAAATATATCCATAAATACAAACACACACACACACACACACACACACACACACACACACACGCACGCACGCACACGCACGCACGCACACGCACACACACACACACATCAGCCTGATTATAATACACAGGTGTATACAGATAGACGGAATATTCCCTATATCAAACAAAAAATCTCTATATGCATTTATTTTACTCTCTCTCTCTCTCTCTCACACACACACACACACACACACGCACACACACACATTTATCAAATTCACACATACCCCTATCACCATACCTTAAACCAAACAGCCAACCAACCGTACTCCAACAAACTTCAGAGACTAATGATGTTACTCTGGTCCCTTCAACTCCTACCCCTCGCTACCTACCTTCCAATTCCCCAGTCCACAACAGCTGTTGCCCTCTTGAAGATTACAGACAGAACATCGATCAGATATGCCTGAATTAGGAGGAAGTGGGTATGAAGAAAATTTAAAGTAGAAGGGTGTCATGTATATATATATATATATTATATATATATATATATATACATACACACACGCACACATATATACGCGTGCATATATATAGGGTGCGATAGGTAAATTGTCGCCATTTTATATATTTTTTAATTTCGTGCATGTGCATTGTTTGTTTTTGATTTTGTCGGGTACATAGTATTGTAGAGTCAGTTGGGCATCGTCTTGTAAGAAAAACAGCATCATAACGCAATTCACTCTGCCAGAAATCTGGAAACGACATACTGTACTTCTTGGCATTCGCACCGGAAGCTCCAAAACGAACATTTCAGAGTGTTTGAGTGTCAATCTGAGGACAGTGCAGAGGATTCGGAAAGAGTTGGATGAGTCTAATGATGATTACGAAGGTACGGCAGCTTGGAAAACTCACTCTGATCGTTCTGATAAGAAAAGAACTCCTGAATTTGTTCGTAAGATCCAGACCATGATTGACAACTATCCCTCCAAGTCAATCAGGTCCATCGCCAGGAACATGAAAGTGTCTGAGTTTCTTGTGAGGTGCATGAAGACATCCGGTATTCCTCATAGAAGAAGAGAAAGGGCCAATTTTTATCCCAAGCCATCGAGGACAAGAGGAAAGACCATGCTACCGAACATGCTTGGGTTTTTCTCAGACTAAAAAATTTTCTGCAAGGATCAGATGGTGAACACACAGAAAGAACAACAGCTGGCTTTCCGTGTCACCAAAACATGTACCTTGATTGATAAAAACCAAACATCCAGTCAACATCATGGTGTTTGGAGTGATCACTAGCGATGGCGACGCTATGCCTCCATTCAACTTCCCACACGGCCTCAAATTCAACACGGAGACCTACATCAAGTGCCTGGAGGAGGTAGTGCTGCCCTGGGTCAAGAGGGTGACTGCTGGAAGACCCTATGTTATGGCTGTAAGACAATTTCTGTGACCACACCACCTCTAACATTTGGTCACCTAACTCCCCAGGCTGCAACCTCCTTGATTATTATGTGTGGAGCGCAGTTGTAACACCAAAGATGAACTGAAAGCAAAGGTTATGGCAGCACTCACCAACTTAATCAAGGAGCCCCGACGGAAGAGTTGCAGGATATCCAGAAGTTATATTTCGTTCGTGTTTACGTCCAGAATTCATATTCCATCGAGATCGACTTTGCCTTCTGTACTTTCGAGGTTGATAAGTTAAATACCAGTGAAATACTGGAGTTGATGTAATCTACTAGGCCCCTCCCCACGAAATTTCAGGCCATTTTCCTTTAGCAGACAGGATTATTATCATTATTATTATGATTATTATTATTATTATTATTATTATTATTGCGACATTTTCCAGTTTCCCATATGTGTTACGCTACTCAACAAAGTTATAATATTCTCCATTACTGCAACCCAAATAAACGACACGATTCTTAAGACATAAATTTCCATTATTCCACCTCATTCAACAACGACCAGTATTAACCATGCATCATAAATGGATATATTGTAACACATGATACGGCTTTATAAAGTCTAAACTCTATAAATAAAATACCTAGACATTTCTATACGCCATAAATTTAATACCACCCAATAAACTCTAGACATATGAATGCATACAAAACAAATTAAGTATATATATATATATATACACACACACACATATATATATATATATATATGTATGTATGTATGTTATGTTATCTTATATTTCATCTTTTATGTGTCTCAGTCATTAGACTGCGGTCATACTGGGGCACGCCTTGAAGAACTTTTAGCTGAACGAATCGACCCAGTACTTTTTTAAGGCGTGGTACTTATTCCATCGGTGTATTTTGACCAACCACGAAATTTCAAAACGAAAACACACCATCATCGGTGCCAAGCGGTGGTGGGGGCAAACACAGACACAAACAGACATGTACACAACACACACACAGACACACACACATATATATATATATGTATACCACGGGCTTTTTTCGGTTTCCGTCAACCAAAACCACTCAGACGTTTTTGGTCAACCCGAGACCATAGTAGAAGACACATGCCAAAGATGCCACACAATGGGACTGAACCCGGAACCATGTGGTTGGGAAGTAAGCTTCTTACCACACATCCACACTTGCGTCTATTTGTTATCTTTTATTTTTTACTTATTTAGTTGTTGAACGGCGACCATGCTGGGGCACTGCCTAGATGGGTTTTAGTCGAGCAACCCCACTTCAGTTTTCTAGATATGGCGCTTCATACAGTGTCTTTAAGTCATGAAATTTGGGTTATTTATATAAGGAGAGGTGTTTACATGACTTAACCAAGGAATGAAGGTTGGGATATGCCTATAAACCTTTGACAGGGCTTCCGATACTGTTAAGGGGATGAAGTGAGTGAGAGAGAGAGAGAGAGAGAGAGAGAGTGTGTGTGAGTGAGTGAGTGAGAGAAAAATAGTAGAGGAGAGAAAACTTTAACTCAATAATCTATCTTCAGGCCAGAGCTCCTCTCCAATGGCAGAGTAGCTAAAGCATTCGACTAACAATTCATGATTCAAGAGTTCAAATCATGGTATTTCTGAGTAAAACATTTTATTCTCCTTTACTTCAAGTCACATTAATCGATGGTATTAACCAAAACGAATGGCAATTCTTGTCTCGGTTCACCTTCTTTAAGACGTTTTGCTCTGAGATTCATACTTACCTTAAACTGCAAAAATCAGAATGTGTGTCTGTATGTGAGGGGAATGGTATGTATGTGTTTACATCGTGTGGATGTATGTATGTTGTGGCTGAAGTGTGTGTGGTGTGAGATTTAGAGAGAGTGTTGGTGTGTTTATGTCTCTGGTGACTGCATGTGCTACAAGAGGAGTGTGCTTGTGACATGGCTGGTGGTTGTATGTGTATGCATACGTGTGTTGTAGAATATGTGTGTGTATGAGATGGTCAATTTGTGTGTGTATGAGATGGCCGATTTGTGTGTGTATGAGATGGCCGATTTGTGTGTGTATGAGATGGCCGATTTGTGTGTATGAATATGTGTGTTGTTGTCGTTATGCCAAAGAACATCCACTAGCATAAGTTTAACGTCATTCTCGACCCACGAGGGATTCTTCCCATCTATAAATGGTGGATAGGTTGACATGGACATAATCAAAACAATGGGCGATCGAAGTGAAACAATAAATTACTGCAGGAGACAATGAGAACACAAAGGTTATAACTTACCCGATAGAGGGGGTCCACTTAAAGCACCTAATCCCTGGAAGCAAATGGTAAGTCCGAAAGAACTGGAAATATTTTCCTCTCCAAGAATTTCTGAAAGCATTATTGCTTTCTGAGACACATTAATTCCATTTAATACACCATAAACGGCGCAAAGGATTCCAAATCCGGTAAAATTTTCCATAAATGGACACAATATGATGAGAATTGATATTAGAAAAACGTTGAGGTTGTATAAAAAACGCCGGTATTTTTGCAAAGGTTTGTGATCAAGTAAAAACCCAGCGCAGATCTTTGCTACTGCATCGGTAACGCCAAGAATCGATATCAAATATGCTGCTTTGATATTATCTAAACCTTTTTCCTTGCCAAGTGCTGGGACAAACACAGCAGACGACTGCGAGCCTAGGGTGAAAAGACAAAGGCTTGTGCCAAATATTAGAAACATAGGATCTTTTAAAAGAGTCAAGTCTATAAGAACTTTGCGATTTTGTTTCATCGTCCTGTTTTTGTGACAATTACAGCATTCGCAGTCGTCTTCCGAAAGCGATTTCGATTTTGATTTCGATTTCGACTTCGATTTCGACCGAATTTGCTTATGATGGTGTTGTCGCCGGTGACTGTTACTACAACAACAACATAAAATATGACAAAGTTTTTTACGAAATCGTGAGTCTGGTTCCACCGACTCCTGAAGGTCCAGAAGCTGTCGGTCGTTTTGTAGATTTTCGTTGACGTCTTGCTGGGTTTCCTTCAGAAGCGTGGTTACCGTCGTTGTGGTGGTCATCTCCGTGGTATCCATAGAAAGAATTGTAGATGGCGTTCCAGGTTCGATGTCATGGTACGGTGCAGGTGAGTATTTATCTGGATCTTCACTCTGTGTTCTTGAGAGTCGATCTGTCTCCGGACTGCTTCGTAAACATATCTTCTCTCTATATAAAATACGAATACTCATACGTAATATGGAAATACTCATATATAATATACAAATATACATTCACGCACTCACACACGAAAAAGGGACAGAAGCACCCACACACACATACACACATGCACACACAGACACATATATAGTGTCCCACTAAGGTGTAACTGAAAGACGAAAGGAGACAGAGGAGAGTAAAATAGAAAAGGAAGCGCCAGTGAGAGGAGAGAATATATACAAACCAGTACACGCACATGTATGTATATATATAATGTGTATATATATAATGTATATATATATAATGTATATACGTATATATATAATGTATATACATATATATAATATACATATATATAATGTATGTATATATGAAAAAATGGCCAAAATTTATAGAATTTCAAAAAATAATTTTTTTACCGGAAACGTGCATAGTGCAAAAAAGGAAAGAAATTAAATTTGAAAAAAAAAAAACGCTCATGAATTATTCCTGAACTTAATATATGAATTTTTCTGCAATATATGGATAGTTTATTCTGTTCATGCTATTGTATTAGTATGCATTTGAGAATAAATTATTTCTGTATCTTTCAATACATCTCAACGCTTCTAAAGCAAACTTTATTTACTTTCACCGTAAGTTGAATATATATATATATATATATATATATATATATATATATACATACACACACGTCTGGTGTTCCAGTACGATCGTCAGATACTGTCCACATGCCATAACGAACTACCATAGGCTCTAAGCCACTCGTTTTCCGGTTTTTCAACCTTCCACATTTTATACATACTTTTTTATCGTCTTTTCTCTCGTCCCATTTTTAGTTCGTTATGCCAATTGGGCAGCGTCCGATGATTGTGCAAAGACACCAGACGTGTTTTGAAACACTGGCATGTTCTCAGCACATGAAACTAATAGTAGCACATAAAAATCATATGTTGTGTTTATTATATAATATTCATCCCTCACTAGATGGAGTACTTTTGTTATTGATAAATATATATCAACGAATTGCAAATTGCATGACATAAATGTTATACATACGGAGTGAAAGGAGGTGGTCGATAGAGACTGCCACCGACACACAGAAACAACGCCACCGCCATCAGCATCAGCATGGAACTGTAGAAATCATGTTTGGTGAAGAGAAGCTGCAATATTGGTGGAACAATTAACATTCCCAGACCACTTCCGGCACTAGCCACACCATAGGCCGTACTCTTGGCGTGGTTGAAGTACATGGTGACTATCACTACACTTGGGGTATATACGAAAGACCTGCCTACCCCTGAAAATGAAAAAAAAAACAAAACAAGATGTCAGTAAAATCACATTGAAATAAATGGGTATTGGTTTATGTGAAGTTATAATCGAATATAACAGAATAGGGGAGTGAAAGAATAAAAAAAGTGAAAGAATGTAAGAATGAACAAACGACAGAATAACTTTGGCTGTTCTTGATTGGAATTCATGAGCACTCTCAAGTCCAATTTTGTTAACTCCTTCTGCTCTAGCAGCATACTGTAGCAGGTCTTGTTTGCTGTTTACCAAATATTCTGCCATGTTTCTTCATTCACCGCTGATGCATTCCCATACGCTAATCAGCTCACGCCCTCCTTTACCTCTCTTCATGGATAGCCTTGGGGTGGAAGGTACCGTGCATTGTCATTGTCTTTCGGGTTGTGCGATCGAATTGGTTAATCTCTGCTTGAACCCATTTCAGGATGGGTGCACTATAGCGGACTACAGCAACTGCCCATATCTTGATGACAGTCACAGGGCTCCTTGAGTTGGGTTTTGATTTCAAGAGCAGTTTAAGGCGCTTGAAACATGCAGTGACGACCTTGTTTTTCATTTCTTTCTTCAAGATATTTTCCAGCTTTATGATCTCAAAGTACTTGTTACCCATCCATTCTCTCTCCGTTTGGCAATTCTATGACCCTACAATTTACTCTTTTCCCCCGCTTCAGAGTAAGCACTGCATGCTTCGAGATACTGAATTCCATCCCTATATCCTTGCTGCACGTTTGCATAGTCTCAACCAGCCTCTCCATTTCAGGCTCTGTTTTCGCGAACAGTTTTAAATCATCATTATTATTATTATTTTGAAATTACCATTATTATTATTATTATTATTATTATTATTATTATTATTATTATCATCATCATTATTATTGAGTGAGAAAGCAGTGCATGCCATCAGTGATACTGCAACCCCTTCTGTTGCGAACGTTAGGGCTCAATAACCTGTCTCACGATAGCTTCTCCCTTATTCTCCCACAAATCTCAATGCCAAGGGCATAGCCCCTTATTTTTCTATACAACAATAAAAAAAAATGGAGTAATAAAAAGAAAAAAAAAACCTGAAAGAAAAATACAGGCGCTCCAAAAGAAAAATAAGCAATATATTCGGAAGTGTTTAATCCGGAAGCGGGCTGTGGTTTGTTTTCCTTGATGTATTTCCTTTGAAAGTATTTAAACAAAAACACAAATTTACTCACACACACAACACTGAATCACGCACAAACACATAGATACACACAACCATATATAAATACATATGTTCTTACGGGATGAATGGGGCTGTTGTGCGTAGGAAAGTATTATTGAAGTATTGCTCCTATATATTCTACCGGAGTCGAGTTCACTGTAACCGATAGAGAGAGAGAGAGAGAGAGAGTGTGTGTGTGTGTGTGTGTGTGTGCGTAAACACGTATCCACAAACCCCACACAAACAGGCACACACGTGTATGTGTGTGTGTGTGTGTGTGTATACACACAACAGGGTGTTTGGGCTAAATTTGACAGATACTAGGTCTGATCAATAAGTATCCGGACTGTTGCCATAGTAACGAAGCTAAAGTATGCTGAGTGAAACGGCTTGGCACAGACTGAGTTCGAACTCTGCTTTGCATGCACACTAAACTTTCACGTTCTAACTCACTCCTGCTGTTTACAGTAGTGCTTGAAAGGAAAGTGTGTAGCGTGTGATCGTCGCATTGACCATGAGAGATAAATTTGTCATGGCGATACCTGTTCAGAAGCCTACAGAGAGTTGTAGAAAGTGTATGGAGAGGAGTGTTTTAGTCGCACACAGTGTACGAGTAGTTCAGACGTTTTCAAGATGACCGAAAAAATGTCGATATTGACGAGCGTTCTAGGAGTCCCGCAATCAACAGAATTGAGAAAAACATCGCAGATGTGCGTGCAGCTGTGAGGGGAAATCGTCGAATCACCCTCCGTGGGTTATCAGTGGGTGTTCAGTCATGATTGTCAGTGTTTTGATACAGGTAATTCTTCAAGATACAGGTAATTCTTTTCCAATATTCAAATTGCTTACCGTCCACCACGTCAGTTACCTATTTCTCAACTACAATTTTAATCTTTATGCTCTACAATGTTATTGATTGTTCACCAGTATATCAAGCTGTTCCTGAAAATAGGAGACATAAAGAGTCGGCAAATTAAGCCGGAACACGACACATACATATAATGTGTGTGTGTGTGTGTGTGTGTGTGTGTGTGAAGGCGCGTATGATTTGGTCGTTGCACAGATGATCGCAATATCATAGTTTCGGTTTTCTGACCGGCTGTGCGTTGTGTTCTTGAGCAAGATACTTCATTTTACATAGCTCCATGATGGAGAAAATAGGCCTGCCCGCCTAGCAAGCGAGGTGTTATCATTCGAAAGTTATAACAGTGCGAGGAAGTGCATTGTGACCAGCGATATATAGCAACATTCGATAGTCTGGACGACGTAGTGATACATACACACAAACACACACACTCACAAACTTACATACTCACACACACACGTATTGATATATTGATAACTATATCTATAGACAGATATATACACATGCATACAAACATATACCTACACATATTTTAACTCAAACACACACATTTATGCATGTATCTCTATGTTTGTGTGTCTTTCTTACGTTTCTAAGCTTTCGTCTACAATTAATTATTTGTCAAGATGTAAGAATAGAAAAGCGTTTAGAATTTGAGGCAGCTTGGGCGGAATATAAAATGAAATAATAGCTTTTCATATCAATGTGTGTGTCTGTGTCTGCGTCTGCGTGTGAGCGCGTCTATGCATATATTTAAATACGTATAATACTTATACATGCACACAAACATACGTGAGTATATGTATGTGTGTATCTGTCAATCTATCTCGCTTTTCCACCCGCTGTTTCTGTCTGTCTGTCTCCCCTTTCTCTCTCTCTCTCTTTTTCTCTTTCTTTACACATACTTATTTAGGTATAATGTATTTTTATCTTTCCAGCATGAAAGAAAATATCGATGCCTATATATATATATACATATATTTTTTATATATATAGAT
>NW_021835182.1:5000-17500 GCF_006345805.1 Octopus sinensis | reverse complement strand
GTATTGGTGGTTATAGTGTGTTCTCCACTGTAGACCTTTGATATTTGAGGTTAAGGTAAGGGGATGATATTAAAATACTTGAAACAGGTATGATGGCCACGGTGGAGACGCTGCTGATTGTAGTTGTGGTGGTGGTAACAATGGTGGTGGTATATGATTATTTTTCTATTGCCTTATGCTTATTGGTAGTTTCACTTCTTATTAGTAATTATTATTTATAACCATAACCATAGTAATTGTATTTAACTATTTATATAGTGAGTCCCACCTCTTTGAATACAATAACGATTCATATTTGGACATTTTTTAGATATTAATAATGTTTATACAATATTTAGGTATAAAAATATTTTTTTGCGTATTTACCTGTATTATAACTATAATTATGTATTTTAAAGAATATTTAATGTATGCATATTAATATTGTTATTCCTTATACTTACCTTCTATGCTTTAATCTATCTTAATCTACAATACTAGATAATATTAATCTTATCTTCCATTATAACCTATTCGCTATTTACTTATATATTTGAACCTTTAATCTTTAATTTAATATTTTTCTTGTTGATATCAAACTCTACATTTTGTAAATTCTGTCTCAACAAGTATATGAATTTCCTCTCTTTGCACCAAAATTATCTAATAATTATTTCTTAATATCTTAATAAATCTCCCTTGTCATCTTACAAAACTGTTCCATTGATTTATATTAAATTTATTTTCATTGTCTTCCATACTTTTTATGGATTCTGTTAAAATATTTACTTATATCTTCGAATTTCTAAACTTTTGAAATTTAATATCGTTCATATTTTTTTCTTCATATCAATCCCTATATTTCGTAAATATTATCTCTAAGTACTTTATTTAATTTAAGTTTGTTATCATAATAATAATAATAATAATAATAATAATAATAATAATAATAATAAAAATAAAAATAATAATAATAATTGTTGTTATTATTATTATTATTAGTAGTAGTAGTAGTAGTAGTACTATTTTCTCTATTTTTACGGTCTCTTATTTCGTAGATTTTTAGTAATAAATATCTATCTGTTCTTTTATCGTACTAATAATATTTACTAGTTACTTTTTAATTATATTGCTAGAATTCCCTTCAATTTATTAAACAATCGTCTTATTATTGTATATCAATTTTATTGTCTTCCATAATCTGTCGAATATTGATTTTGCGTTCTCGTAATGTCACGTCGAGAATTTAATATTTAACAAAGAGTTTCTTTCACCTGAGGTCGTAACTTAAATTCTGCATTATTTTGGAAAAGGGATACTCCTCTTCGTCCAGGCTGCCCCATTAACTCCTTCACTTACCACTACGAGAGGAGGATATTTAGAATTAAGACGTACGTACAGCTCAGCAGTAAATTTGCCGAGAGGTGGGGGGGGCGCGAAAGTTGGCATGAATGGGCTCAGCGAAAGGGCCAACCTCCCAGAGCACACCATTGACCCGGAGAGCATTGCAATGAAGGGGGAATCAAAAGTATGTGAATTTTCTCTTTGACCCCAGATAGCGACCCCTTATTGTGGATGTTTCAATTCCCCTCTTTTATATGCTGTTTTCCATAATTGTTTTCTGGTATTTGTTTTTAAGTAAACTTCCTTCGTTTTTGCGCTTTGTAAATGTAATGTACTCTCGTCCGCCATCCTTGTACTAATAGTTACTACTACTACTACTACTACTACTACTACTACTACTACAATGGCAGCGAGCTGGCAGAATCGTTTGCACGCAGGATGAAATGCTTCGCGGCATTTCGTCCGTCTTAACGTTCTGAGTTCAAATTCCGACGGGGTCGACTTTGCTTTTCATCAATTTGGAGTCGATAAATTAAGTATCATTGAAACACTGGGGTTGATGTAATCGACTAGTCCCCTCCCCGAAAATGTCATGCCTTGTGCCTTTAGTAGAAAGGATTATTATTATTATTATTATATTATTATTATTATTATTATATTATTATTATTATCATTATTATTATTATTATTACCGGTAGACAGGATATTTAATCTTCAATTTCAGTTCCACTTGCCGAACCATCAAATCGTTACAGTTAGGAACCGGATAAACCTGGTTGGTTCATTAATTAGTGTCAAGTTCTTCTATCCAAGGAAGCCAAAGTTTGTGTTCACAGTCAGATGGGACTTGAAACTCCATGTAAATAATATAATAATTAGTCGGTTGCTGTTACATCGAAATTTGCGTCTAGCAGCGGTAGCTGGCCATTCCTGAAGAATTAACTCAGTAACACTAAGACCCGTTATTGCCGTCATGGGAATGGCCAATTGATTAATTAAGGGTACCATTACACGCAAACGCACACAAACATACAGACGAACACACACACACACACACACACACACACACACACACACACACACACACACACACACACACAGCATTTACACATCTCCCGGCAAAAAGAACGAAAAGTTCACAAAGCAAAACCGAAAAAAGATCTGGTTAAAGTGAAAATGGTGGTGGATCTCCGTTGATCGACGAAGAAGATTCACTTGTCCAAATCAATTGCTTTACTTGCTTCCGCATTAAGTTTTTAGCTTTCACATTATTCTGTCAAATGTATTTTTTTTGTTATTCACATTGCTTTGAATTAATCCTGCATTATCTTACAGCGTTGAGATTTTGATGAGCTAACTGTTAATTTTTATAATGATATCGTAGAGTTAATTTTTAAAATGATATCGTAGAGTTAATATTTGGGGTCAGATATGGCCTGTTTAAACACTAAGGCTTACTGTATAAATGGCTGAGTATTCCACAGACACTTGTACTCTCAAGCAGAATTAACGCGATGACAAAGCTGTACCTTTTGAATTACAAGTACAATCATCAGGAGCGCTACCATGCAGTTTTCATCCACATAATTTCATTGAAGGGCTTTAGGTCAACTCGAGATTATAGTTGTTCATTAATTCGTTAGTAACTAAACTAAAATGATAATTTCTAATCCTCCAAATTTGCTGTAGGTAAATACACTTGGTGAATTGCTGATAGGTAGTGAGTGAAATATTGCTACAAAGCATTTTTATCGCACCTTACAGACCTAGAGCTGATCACTAGAATAACTGGAGTTTACTATAGGAGTATGAAACGTTTTGGCACAGCTGTTTTGGCGATGCTTATTTGGCGCCGTAGATTCGACACTGACCTATTTGACCTCAGACGTTTTAACGCTTCTCTCGTTCTCGTTCACTCCTATTCCGTCTCTCTCCCTCTCTGTTTTCATCTTCTTTTCTCTTTCTACCCCTCTATCTCTGTCTATCTACCCCTTTCTCTCTTTATGTGTGTGAGATGGAAAGTGTTTATGTCAATCGTGTCTAATTTATGAATTGTACAGTCTCTCTCTTTCTTCTTCACCGTCTCCCTCACTATTTCTATCTGTATGTATATATATTTCTGCATTTGTGTGTGTGTGTATGTGTGTGTGTGTGTGGTGTGTGTGTGTGTGTGTGTGTGTTTGCTTCCAGTGCCAAAAAGTAACGACACCAAAATCGGCTGCCAAAATGTACTGACATCAAAAGTCGTGCCAAATCGTCAGTGTCCACACAACCGCACCCCATTGTCTCATTTCAGCGTTGTCTATATACTGTTGGTATCTAATTTTCCCCCACTTCATGAGCTGCTAAACGTATTTTACACCAGAAAAATGTATCAGATGTACGGAATTTCTCTCTGTTCAATGACACTCCGGCCTCGAAGACTCGCCCCAATATGTATTTGAAGATTTCGAAAAATGATAGAACATAAAACAAGGTTACTGTATTATCGCACACATAATGTTTTGTGAGTGACTTAGTGACCTATATAGATCCTATTGCTCACGTAATAACTATATTTCTCATTTTACGATTACACAACAGATACAGTAGATTTAATACGGATAACACTTCATTAGGGTTAGGACTGGATTATGGAAAATGTAACCACTCTCCTCTGGGACATACGTCAAAATATCCATACATGTCTGAGTAAAATATAAACAGTTAAATAAATAAATTACATAGGAGCTTCGACGCTGGGAAATAAAATATTAAAATATAAACAAAATGGTGTGGATACGTTTGGATAAGTGGACTTTGTTACATATTTTGTTATTATATGTGATGACTCTAAATAAAGCGTGTTGCTGCATGTGGTTAAATAAAATAGAATAATTAATTAGAAATAATTAAGAATTCATTAACATAAATTTAATTTGTTTACAGCTGCCGAAGATTATGTTTACATAGAGCTTTATTAGATACGTTTACAGGGACACATGTGAGTTTATGAATGAATATATCGTTATATATATAACAGAGGAGGAGATGTATTCCCATGCAGGAAAAAATATAAGAAAATTTGTTGTTGAAAATGCACCTAAGTTTGAAAGACTTGTAATTGTTTTTGAATAAATTTATTTACACACATACACACATACATACAAAACTAGTTTCAACAATACTTTTTGTTTCTCAATGGTAAAAATTTCAAATAATGAATTAGAAAAACATGTTTAAAAATTTCAATGGTTACAAGTTTCAATAATATGAAATATGATTTAAATGTTCATAACATTCAATAATATGAAAATTGTGGATAATCTTGTTAAAATTCAGTAGTGTCAGTAGTGATCGATGAGAAATGTGTGCAGGGACTAGCGCCAAATTACCCGCCAAAAATACAACCCCACTAGTCAAAAAGTGCAACCGCCCTAACTGCGGGACTTGCATCTTCCTCTTAGAGGGATCAGCATACAAATTTAAGTCAGGTTAAGATTTTACCATATTAAAATCACTTCACCTCTGCTTCGAAGAACTTAATCTATGTTCTCAAATGTGGATGGTGTGGTGGAGAGTACACAAGTAAAACTAGTTTGACCTTGAGGGACAGACAAACGGTTCACAGACAACAAATCTGCGACCCCACGACCAGGAAAATTCCCGTAAGCCTAGACCAATGCTTTGCAAACATAAATCTGAAATACCAAATTTTCCCTCTCTATTAATGCATCGGAAACATTTCAACCCAATTCCGTTTAAATAAGGAAAACATGCTCATTAAAAAATATAAACCACAGGTGAATATCCTTTAGAAAGAAGAAAAAACGCCGCAGAGAAAAAGAAAAAAGACCTAATTTCTCCAAGAAAATAAAAAACAAAAGCAACCAGATACAACAGGCATAATTTAACAGTTTTCCATGCGGGTTTCGAAACCGCAACTCAAAATCACCATACAAGAGTACAATACAAACACCAGTTGCTGACGTCACTTAATTCTAGTCCAATGAAATTCTACCTCAAAACCGAACTTCGGCAATTACAACAAGCTGACCCTTTAAGAGAATCAACCAACTGGAACGGCTGATGACCGTTCCCCACTGGGAAGCCAACCAGGCATAACGACAAACTTAAGCACCAGAAAAATAAGACGTCACAAGTACTTTAAAGAATCAAAAATCAGATCCGTTCACGGAAAAAATTATAAATACACCGGATTCCGAAACATGCCGTTACAAGCGAAAGTCCCTACATACGACGGAAAAGGAATCACAGAAACTGTAAACAAGACACTTTTTTTACTATCTCCATATATATATATATATATAAAAAGCAATAAAGATTCAAGTCAATTTAAATGAATTTACTTGAAAATGGTACCTAACTTAGATGCACCAAAAAACTATACGGTTTTAACAATACAGTAATGTGGGGTGATTATAAGCGAGAAAGAAGCAACAAGAATGGATAAGTTTTTAGTACAATCGTTTCATACAAGGACAGGCTTTATTAAAAGTTGCAAAAATTGCAGCATATAAACGTGTCCCGTACTCATCAGCTAAAATACATGTGAGTTCTCTAGACATCTTGGTGGTTGAGGCTATACTCATGAAGTAATGTAGATAATTAAGTAACATAAACAGATTTCCAAAGTTCATTAAATGAACTTTGGAAATTGTACTAAAAACTTATCCATTCTTGTTGCTTCTTTCTCGCGTATATATATATATATATATATATATATATATATATATTACAGATAAGAAAGCTAAGAAAGCAATATTCCGAACGCACTATAGCCGTGAAAATAGTAGAAAGATTGGGTATTTACCCTTATGAGAAGGAAAAAGTTACCAGCACGTGGGGAATACCCAATCTTTCTACTGTTTTGATGGCTGTGGTGCGTTCGAAATGTTACTTCCTTGTCTGTAGAATACGAAACACTTTCGACGCTTCCAGATAAAAAAGGTTCTTTACAAACTGTTACACACACACACACACACACACTCACACACACACACACATGCATATATATATACGTACGCACTTATATAAACACAGACAGACCGATAGATAGATAGATAGATAGATAGATAGATAGATAGATAGATAGATAGATAGATGGATGGATGGATGGATGGATGGATGGATGGATGGATGGATGGATGGATGGATAGATAGAGATAGATAGATAGATAGATAGATAGATAGATAGATAGATAGATAGATAGATGCATTATTGATAACATACTATGAGATTTATACGTGAATGAAGTACCGACCCAAGACTGATGCTTCTAAAATGGCGGTGTGATACATCTTCCGGTCTGGCTTATTCAAGATAGACTGTAAACGGTAGTAACCTAAATGGCCACCATACTTAATGTGACTAACATGAGAAGCGTGTTCTGTGTCGGTGAGAAATAAACATCGTTGAGCAATTCCTAATTCAGTTGTTTGTTTTGGGTTTACAGAGATGTACGTTACGTTTGTTTGTCTGACTCGCTTATTTGGGGAGAGCCGCCATGTTGGTTACAAAGTAGCGTATAGTAGAAAGACCTAACCAGCACTGCTCATCTTAAAGTAACACACACACATGCAGGCCAAGTAGAATTTTGAATAGAATAGATCTCTCTCTTTTATTTGTTCGTATCTTCTATGATGTGTTATTTTATGTGTGAGAATTTAATCTCATTCTACTACCAAACAATTTGGCTGTGAGTCCTCCCCCGTCTCTCTCTCTCTCTCTCTCTCTCTCTCTCTCTCTCTATGTTTGTGTGTGTTTTTTTTTTAGTCTGTTCTGTTTCGTATTATTTTTGTAACTATCGAGGTAGAAACTATAAAGTGTCAGAAAATAAAATGCAGCAAAATAAAATTGGAAAATGAAAAAGAAAACACCTTAAAAAAAAATGAGAAACCAAATGAAAAACTAATTTTATAAACGGGAGAGGAGGGTTAAATCAACAAAATTATTGTCAAAATCTGCCTCTCTTTCTCTCTCTCTCTCTCTCTCTCTCACCCAATACAAACGCGTGCGTGTGTTTGTATACCTACATACATATATGCATGTAATATATAAATACACACAAACACACACATATATATATTACATAAAGTGCCTTTATTATGTATATTTTATATAAAATATATGTACGTTATGTAATACATACGTGTATTGTGTGTGCGGTGTGTGTATATGTTGTGTGTGTGTGTGTGTATATATATGTTGTGTGTGTGTGTGTGTGTGTGTGTGTAGACGTTCACACTGTTTTTGTTTTACTATATTTGTCTTTCAGACGGTTTTCTTATTCATGAAACAAGATTCGTAAATATAAAGCTCCCCCTCCCTCTAGCTTTATCTCCAACATACAACACCAGAACTTAAAGTAACAGTTTTAAAATATGGTAAATTAGGTTAAATATCGTTGAATGATATCTCAATAATGGGAATAAATATATTTACACTAGCCTAAGTGGTGTTTTTTGTACTTTGTGAAGAACAAGAATTAAAATATACTGGTCGTGTACGGAATGGAATGGACTGGTTAATTGGCGATGTGAATGTTATAGAATATATATGTGCTGCGTTCTGTGTTCAAATTCCGCCGGGGTCGACTTTACATTTCATCCTTTCGGGGTCGATAAATTAAGTACCAGTTACGCACTGGGGTCGATGTAATCGACTTAATTCGTTTGTCTGTACTTGTTTGTCCCCTCTATGTTTAGCCCCTTGTGGGCAATAAAGAAATAGTTATAGAATATGTGTACATGTGTGTGTGTGTGCGTGTGTGTGTGTGTGTGTGGTGTGTGTGTGGTGTGTGTGTGTGTGTGTGTGTGTGTAGATACGTGCAAACATATATGTGTATAATACATATATACATACATCTATATACATAAATACACGTATTTCCTTTTTATATGTTAACATAAATCAAACAGGATGCGACAGAAGTGACGTCTTTCGCATTTAACAACTTTTATGGTATATATATGTTTATTAAGTAATTTTTTATTGAACACAAATTTATTGCATTACTTAAAGAAACGAATAATAAACTAATGAAAAAAATCACAGAAGTTTTAGGAAATGAAAAGGAAACTCAATTAGAAATTAGAAAACTCAAATACAAAAGGGCGCTACGTCAGCCGCACCCTCTACATACATACATATATATATATATATATATATAGATAGAAGATAGATAGATAGATAGATAGATAGATAGATAGATAGATAGATATATAACTATATAAATATACAACATATATATATATATATATATAATATATATATATATATATATATATATGAGTGTGTGTGTGTATGTATATACAGGGTTCTGCAGAAAACCCTCCCATTTGGCACTAGTGATGTTAGACAGATTGTAATGGTGTCTTCACCTTGCTAATCTTTTACTTCCGTTTGCTTTATTTATTATCATGCATTGGACTGGTGCACACTGGGCGTTTGCTGTTGAAACATTTGTTAACGCTAAAATGCAGGAGGGTCTTTTGCCGCATCCTGTATATGTATATATATCTCTCTCTCTACGTTCTGGGTTCAAATTCCGCCGAGGTCGACTTTGCCTTTCATCTTTTCGGGGTCGATAAATTAAGTACCAGTTACGCACTGGGGTCGATGTAATCGACTTAATCCATTTGTCTGTCCTTGTTTGTCCCCTCTGTGTTTAGCACCTTGTGGGTAGTAAAGAACTAGGTATTTCGTCTGCCGCTACGTTCTGAGTTCAAATTCCGCCGAGGTCGACTTTGCCTTTCATCCTTTCGGGGTCGATTAAATAAGTACCAGTTACGCACTGGGGTCGATGTAATCGAATTGATCCGTGTGTCTGTCCTTGTTTGTCCTCTCTGTGTTTAGCCCCTTGTGGGTAGTAAAGAAATAAGTATCAAGTCTAAGAAACACTTTAATGTGTCAAAGATGATAAAAGATTAAACGACAGCGCTGCCGACGACATTCACCTCGGCGATGACGACAATCTCACTTCCTCCATAGTCATTCAGATCTCTCCCACCACCAAACGCTATGCACAAGCAACACATACACGCATACAGTGTTACTAATAACCTTACTCATAACTTTCGTTCATATTATATTTCAAACAGTTTTGTAAATTATGCCAATGGAAATAAACTCTACACAGGATATAGTTTAGATTTTCTAAGAAAGTCTTTATTCAATTAACTGTTTCTTAAATTATATATTTAGCTAACTATTTATTTAGTATTTAGTTAAATGGTTAAATAATTATTCCCGTTATAATAATGATTTCTTTGATTACATGTCGATTTCTTGCCTAATTAAGAATGGTTTCAAATTTTGGCACAAGGCCATCAGTTTTTAGCGGGGTGGGCTTATTCGATTGCAGCAACCTTATTACTTAAATGGTTCTTTATCTTATCGACCCCAAAAGGATGAAAAAAAAATATTGACGGTATTTGAACTCGGAACGCAAGTAGCCAGAAGATTAATGCCGCTAAGCCGACACACTAATGATTCTGCGAGCTCGACGCCTTCAATCATGAGAATGGTAATCATGGTTTCAAATTTTGCCACAAGGGCAGCAGTTTTGGAGGAGAGGATAAATAGATTACATCAACCCCAGTGCGTAACTGGTACTTATTTAATCGACCCCGAAAGGATGAAAGGCAAAGTCGACCTCGGCGGAATTTGAACTCAGAACATAGCGGCAAACGAAATACGTATTTCTTTACTACCTACAAGGGGCTAAACACAGAGAGGACAAACAAGGACAGACAAACGGATTAAGTCGATTATATCGACCCCAGTGCGTAAATGGTACCTAATTTATCGACCCTGAAAGGATGAAAGGCAAAGTCGACCTCGGCGGAATTTGAACCCAGAACGTAACGGCAGACGAAATGCCGCTAAGCATTTCGTCCGGCGTGCTAACGTTTCTGCCAGCTCACCAGCAATAGGATAATAATAATAATAATAATAATAATAATAATAATAATAATAATAATAATAATAATAATAATACTAATAATAATAATAATAATAATAACAATAATAATGAAAATAATAATAATGATAATTTGAAGTGACAATAATACCAACACCTCACCTAAAAGCTCATTTGGCCGATTTAATAATGTAAAAATCATTTTTACCATTGAGAAGTGTTATAATCTTTAATAATTCAGCTCTGATCAATAAAAAAAAAAGTGAGCAGATGGTGGCGAGAGGATGCTGCCGGGGTGGGGAAGAAGGCTTTTAAAAGCAAATTAACCATCTGCTCGTATTTTATTGGAAGTTGTCCCACATTTAAAATGGTTTTGCATGGTGCTAAACGGTGTTAAATGACGCACGTCAAGCGGAGATGGTGGTTGTAGTGGCGGTGGTGGTGGTGGTAGTTAAAGAATTACTGTCGATGGTGTAAGGGATTGCTGGTGCTGGTGCTAGTGCTGATGGTGATGATGGTTGAAGGATGACTGCAGTAAAAGTAAAGCAGATGTGTGTTCGGGTTGTTCGGATCTGTATAATGCATCATATACACCACATTACACATGTCTGCGAATATGCATATGTGTGTGTATGTGAAAGAGAGAGAGACAGAGAGAAGGCGCATGCACTGTGGTTAGAGCATTGGTCTCACAATCATTAGGTGGTGAGTTCGATTCCTGGACCGGACTGTCTGTTGTGCTCCTGAGCAAGGCACTTCACGTTGTTGCATTTCACTCAGCTGTAGAAATGAGTTGCAACGTCACTGGTGCCAAGATGTCTTGGCCTTTGCCTTTCTCTTGGAAAACATCGGAGGCATGGAAAGGGGAAGCTGGTATGCACCGGCGACTGCTGGTCTTCTATAAACAACCTTGCCTGGACTTGGCCTCGGGGGGGGGGGGGAATTTCTAGGTGGAATCCTATAGTCATTTATGACCGAAAGGGAATCTTTTGGTGTAGACTGGAAGCACTCCGTCGGTTACGACGATGAGGGTTCCGGTTGATCCGAATCAACGGAACAGCCTGCTCGTGAAATTAACGTGTAAGTGGCTGAGCACTCCACAGACACGTGCACCCTTAACGTAGTTCTCGGGGATATTCAGCGTGACACAGAGAGTGACAAGGCCGGCCCCTTGAAATACAGGTACAACAGAAACAGGAAGTAAGAGTGGGAGAAAGTTATGGTGAAAGAGTACAGCAGGGATCACCACCCCCTGCTGGAGCCTCGTGGAGCTTTTAGGTGTTTTCGCTCAATAAACACTCACAACGCCCGGTCTGGGAATCGAAACCGCGATCCTACGACTACGAGTCCGCCGCCCTAACCACTGGGCCATTGCGCCTCCACTTTGGTGTTAGACGGGTACAGGGTGAGAATAAGAAAAGAAATGCCAAAGGAATAACGGATTATCTTTTGAACTTAATTAGCTTACTGCTCTTTCCACTATGTGTTGGACTCATGGTTGAATGCCTAACTAATACCTTACAGTTCCATTAGATCCTCAAACGTGAAGTGCAGTTTATTTGAGAAAACAAAAACATGTATGCATTACATACAGGATGGCGAATACTAATGTGAAAAGAAAATGCGTACAATTTTATTTGTAGTGGGAGCCCGTGGATTTCCACCCTCCATACATTTGTTTTCCCATTGGTAATTGCCTCCCTGAGTGTATGCTTAAATGTTTCTGATGAAACTTTAAGGGGTGAAAGTTTCGTGCATGACGCTTCTCAAATATGTCTGAACACTTGGCCCTGAGTCACCTTTGTAATGTTCTGCCAACTAAAGAACAATAAAAAATATACTAATTCTATACATACATACATACGTATGTGTGTGCGTGAGTGTGTGTGTGTGTGTGTGTGTGTGTGCGAGTGTGTGTGTGTGTGTGGTGTGTGTGTGTGTGTGTGTGTGTGTGTGTGTGCATATGCATATATAGACATAATGGCAGATGTTTGAAGATATAGTTACCAATATATACTTAAATTTCATCCCCAATACAGACTGTCAATAAAAATAGAAGTTGGGTCCCAGGAGGGAAACCAACCTTTTTTTAGGAAAGTCGAAACATTAAACAGAAAACAAAAAACCAAACATTAAAGCAAAACAAAACATTATCACCAACAGCAGCGCCACCAAACGGCAGCGATAAGAAGTATCAAGGGAATGGAGGCATCTAAGAAGACAATCGTAAAAATTCATAAATATGTAATTAAA
>NW_021835181.1:22500-41947 GCF_006345805.1 Octopus sinensis | reverse complement strand
GGATTCTGCACCATGCCACGCAAGCAGAACCCAGTCATGGTTGTCAGTCAATTTCTACGACTACATAACCCCTAACATCTGACCACCTAATTATGTGTGGGGCGCAGTTGAGCAAGAGAGCAGCAAAACTTGTAACACCAAAGATAAACTGAAGGCAAGGATTATGGCAGCATTCACCAACTTAAACGAGATCATCCAGAAGAGTTGCAGGAGATTTCGAAGTCGCCTGGCGGCCATGGTTGAAGCCAATGGCGATTTTATTCAATAGATTTACTCATTAGTATTTCAAGATATTTCTATATAATTTTGGTAAATATATCTGCTAAAATGAAATGTCAATGATATTTTCATTTTTGCGTAATTTAGACGACAGTTTATTGACCGCACCTTGTGTGTGAGTGTGTGTGTGTGTGTGTGTGTGTGTGTAAAACGTCGAATAGGCTTAGCGGTATTAGTTCAAATTCCGCCGAGGTCGACTTTGCTTTTTATCCTTTCGGGGTCGATTATATAAGTACCAGTTGCGCACTGGGGTCGATGTAAATTACTTGATCCCTTTGTCTATCCTTGTTTGTCCCCTCTATGTTTAGGCCCTTGTGGGTAGTAAAGAAATATATATATATATATATATATCTTTTGTCTTGTTTCAGCCATTAGACTGTGGCCATACTGGAGTACTGCCTTGAGGAATTTTAGTCGAACTAATCGACCCCAGTACTTATTTTCTTTTTAAGCCCGGTACTTACTCTTTTGGTAGCTAAGTTACGGGTACGTAAACTCACCAACACCGGTTGTCGAGCGGCGGTGGGGAACAAGCACACACACCACACACACACACACACACACATAGATATAGATATATATACGACAGGTTTCTTTCAGTTTCCGTTGATCAAACCCAGTAACATGGCTCTGGTCGGTCCGAGGTTATATTAGAAGACACTTGCCCAAGGTGCTACTCAGTAGGAATGAACCTGGAACCATGTACTTGGGATGCAAACCACACAGCCACAATAATCTTTATATCCAACTTAACTTGGATGCCTTGTTTAAGCATCGAATATTGTGTTTTTAGCCTCAAGAGATCCTCTCACATAGGCGTTTGGTGCATAAAAGCACACACAAAGAACGTAGCGGACAAAATTCGACGAGATCCTCACAGTCTCCGTCTACCTGATTCACTAACTAGGCATTGATCGTCTCAGAATTATAAGAGAAGAGACTTGTTGTGTCGCCAAGGTGCAACGCAGTGGGACTGAACCCGAAACCAAGAGTTTACAAAGCGAATTTCGTAACAACCCAGTCATGCCTGCGTTTGCAATAGAAAATTTAAAAGTTTTTTCATAAAAACGAAACAAATTCATGGACAGATTAACTAAGTTGGCGATGGTGGGAGTTAAAGGATTTTGAAAATGTCGCGCGTTGGACAGCAAACTACTTTTGAATAAATGGTCGCAGAAATGTTCTCTAGTAACAGAAAACTGGAGTTTTTAATGAGGCAGCATGACCGAAATCTAGCCCACAATCTCGATGTGTCGGGTTAATTTAACTTATCAAGGAGCCGATCCGAAATTGCGTCTACAAGATAAGTTTAGAAGAAACCTGTCGAATGCATTGTACCTACGTGGATATGTCTGTATTTATAGACAGACAGACAGGCAGGCAGGCAGCCAAGTAGATAGATAGATAGATAGATAGATAGATAGATAGATAGACGGGTAGATAGGTGGGCAGACAGAGAAATAGATAGATAGATAGATAGATAGATACATGGTTATAAATAATTGTATGTCTACATGTGCGTATTTGTGTGTGTGTATATATATATACACACATACATACACACATACAAGTACTTTCATATAGTCTCGTTTTGTATACACTTGTGTGTGTGTATGTAAGATATAAGCTTTATATATACGTTTAATATATGTGTGTATATCTATACTCACAAACACATTACATGAATATAATATATATATATATTTACATACGAGAATTATGGACTTGCTCCTTTGCCCCGTATTATATATGCACGAAATATTTACACATACTCATACAAACACACACACACACACACAACACACACACACACACGTGTATGTATGTGTAAGCACATTTTGCGGTTGTTAGTGATGAACAACATGAAAGAGAAGAAATATGGTAAATATATACACTCCGCAGAGGCTTGTTCGTCAGACCGCAGTCGGCCGCCATATTTATTCTCCAATATGCAAATGTTTGTTTTGATGTGCTTATGGCTTGTTGACCCATACCCACACAGCAAATGGCGATTCTACCGCTCCACCGATCTCTATTTAGCGCAAACGCTTTCTTTCTTTTTTTTTATTGTTTCTTTTCTGTTTTTCTTATGCACTCAAGCAAGAAATTTATATCACAAGTACAGAAACACCGATACACACACACACACACACACACACACACCACACCACACCTTCTGCGTAAATTCATATCTTAATGATTGTTCGGTTGTTGACTATTATGAGTTTGTTATTTTGTCGTTTTTATGTCCATTCTATGAGGCTGGGAGCATATATATATATATATATATATATATATATATTATATATATATATGTATGTATGTATATACATGTATGTGAGTGTATATGTATATATGTGCGTGTAGATATATATGTGTATTTACATATGTTTATATACAATGTAAGCATGTATCTCTGCGTGTTTATATATATATATATATATGTGTGTGTGTGTGCATGTGTATGTGTGTGTGTGTGTGTGCATGTATGTATGTGTGTGCATGTATGTGTGTGTGTGTGCATGTATATGTGTGTATGTGTGTGTGTGCTTACATACACATAAATAATTGACCTGTTGAATTATTCAAATATCCCAGACGTTTTCAATATATTTATGTGTTTGTGTGTTTACAGTTATTCAGTTCCGTTGATTGATTTACTACTTATTCATATTTTTCTTATTCTGCAATAACACAAAACAGATGTTTTAGACGTGAATTTTATAAAAAAAAAAACACAAAAGCATTAAGATTAATTACCAGTCTTTTTTATAGCTTGACTTATGACAGGTTACAGAGCCCGGTCACCTACACTTGTTGCCACATAAATATACATTACTCTGCTGTCTCTGCACCAGTGCTTCTCAAACTTTTTTTAATTCGCCCATCTTTAACCACCACTTTTCCAGCTAACACTTGCTACGAGTCTACGCCTACATGCTACCATTTTTATTGTACACACGCCTAATATGGGGTCAGAGTAATTTAGTTTCGGTCACTTGCTTGACGTGGATGACTACGTACCACAACACCACTATTATAAGCGTAGGTGGTATAGCTTTTATTCTATATAGTTTAATTGTTTTAATCATTGGACTGCGTCTATACTGGAACATCGCCTTGAAGGGTTATAATGAACAGATCGACCCTCCGAGTATTTTAATTAATCTCTGTCACTTTTACTGAACAGCTATGTTACGGGGACGTGAACAAACCAGCATTGGTTGTCAGGTGGTATGGAGTAGAAAGACGCAGTTATAACTGTCTTACATTATTATAATTTCAGTTTATCATTACTATATATATCTTCCCAATTTAGTTATTTCTGATTAACGGAAACAACTGTAACAACACTTTGAACACACCCTACTACTTGTCGCAGCTGACTAATTTCCAGACTGCAGCCGGGATGTGAAGACAAATTGGAAGCTCGATATGCAATAAAGCTTGGTGTTAAACTGAGCAAAAATGCTACAGAATCTGATGAAATGGTCTAGATTCTATTAATTTATATGAGCTAAGCATCTGTTTTTCGCTAGCGCAAGGGGCCAGGCAAAGCAAGTCCACTAGGAAGTTCATGACGATCCCCTCTTTCGACAGCAAGGGAATCGTCTACACTCACTGGCTTTCCTCTGGTCAGACAGTCAACAAAGAGTAGTTTGTGGAGATTTTGATGTAGTTTAGGGAGAGATTTCGTCGCAAAAGGTCAGAACACCTGCCGCAGGACATTATCAACTACTTGACAGAGACAGGCACACCCACCGCATAGTCCAAACCTTGCACCCTGTGACTCTGTAGTTCTTCTTCAAGCTGAAAGAGATGAATGAGGCTGTGGCAAGGGTCCTGGGCACCTTTACTTTGGGGGGCTTCCACGGGGCCATCACGAAGTATCTGGAGCGCTACAACGCATGTATTAAAGTCCGTGGGTTCTACTTTGAAGGAATACAGCTGACAACACCACAACTACTACCTCTACTACCAACACAGCACTACCACCACCACTGCCAGCAAGACAACCAAAACCGACACCACCAATATTACTACTTGTACCACTACTATTACTACCACTACCACTACAAATACTAGAAAAGTAGCTACACCACTACTACTATAACTACTAATACTATTACAAATAATAACAAATAACACTATTACTCCGTCTACTACTACTATTACAACTTCTATAAACAACAGTACCAGCGCTACTACTACTACTACTACTACAAACAATGACACTAGTGCTACCACCACAACTACTCATACGACAAAGAATAACACCATCACTACCACCACCACCATCATCGCCGCCAATACTACGACTACCAAACTCATAATTAGTCAAAAAGTTAAGATGAGGGACTGCGATAACGCAAGACTTCATCATCCTATCATCACGTGGTTTCCTGTGGTGGCGGTGGTGGTGGTGGTGGTGGTGGTGGTGGGTAGGGGACCCCCACTCCTTCAACCTGACCCTCCACCCCCATCCCACCACACGCCGCCCATTCTACACCTCCATTACAACCGAACCCTCCACCACTACCACCACCACCAATCGCCCCCCCCCACGTTCCTTCCGCCTCCCCCTCACCCCCCTCGCACCCCCCACTTCGTTTTTTTTTTCCAAGACCGTTCCTTTCATGTGATTTAATTACCTTACAGCTCTCTTTTGCTTCACAGCAAAACCGTGGCAGGTGAGATGGGAGGAGGGGGGAGAGGTGGTGGTGGTGGTGGTGGCAAGAAGGGTTCAATGGAGCTAGGGTACGCAACGTTTGTATAGAGGGTGTGTGTGTATATGTATACACACATATATACACACACAATCACGCACCATTTATGTATATACGTATTGTTACAAAGGTGCGTGATTGTGGGGATAACTAAATGTGGAAAATTACACACGCAGGCATGCGCACATGTATGTTACGTGCATGTATGTGTAAACATGTGTGCGTGTGTGGATAATGTACTTATAGATACATGAATATACACACACACACACATCCATATATATGCGTGTATAGGCACGTAACATCCATATATGTGCGTGTATATAGAAATGTGTACGTATGTATGTATATATACAAACACACCTATACATGCGCACATATATATATATATATATATATAATATATATATATATATGCGCATGTATAAATGTGTGTGTGTGTATATATATATATATTATGTATGTATATATATATGTGTATATATATATGTATATGTATATATATATATATGTATATGTATATATGTATGTATAATATATGTATATATGTATGTATATATATATGTATGTATATATATATATATATATAATATATATATATATACATATATATATACACACTTACACACACATATATTTACACACACACATATTTACATGCAGGCATACCATCATACATGCTCTGGCGGGTATTTCTGCTATCAGCGCGTGTATTTGAGTGTACGTGGTGATGATGATAAGAAGGGATTCGGTGTGTATGCATTTGCATACAAGTACCGCTACACGTAAACAGCATATGTATTCATACCTATATACATATTCATATATGTTGTTATATATAAAGACAGACCCAAACGTATACGTGTATGTATGTATGAATGCTTGTATATCTATTTATACAGTATATTCAAGCGTGTGCTGTTGTTATCAGTTCGTCAGAAGTTGTTTTGCCCCAGAGCAACCCAAATTCTGTCGACCCACCATCAAATAGGCTCCACTAACGATTTTCTTGTCTCTCTTTGAGATACGGCAAACCTCAAACTGCCTCATTTAATGTGTGCTTACATTTTGATTGAGATAGCATGTTATAAAAATGGCAGACTTGGTTGCTATCTTTGGCCATGTCAGATGACCAAATACAGGCTCTTGCGCTGAACTGGGAACGTATACATATATGCGTGTGGATATGTGCATTTAGACAGGTATGAAAGTATGGTGTGTGTGTGTGTAGAGTCAGAGAGAGACGAGCAGACAGAGAAAGGGAGTGAGGGACACACGGGCGCATATATATATATATATATATATATATATATATATAATATATATATATATATATATATATATATATATATATTATATGACGGAACACACGCATCCATTTCTAAGTAAGATTGTTCTATATATATAAAGAGAGAGAGAGAGAGAGAGAGATACTTTGTATACATAATTGTATACCTAAGCTTTTCTATATACATTTAAACATACACACATTTGTGCTCACTCGTATCCATACCACATACACACATTCAGGCACTCACACACGTACATACATACTCACACACACACAAACACACACACACACACGTAGACTCATACGTATCTTTTAACTCTTTCACTCATTACGTTGCAGCCATGCTTGGGCGCCATCTTGAATAATTTCAGCCGAACAAATCGACCCGAATATATATATATATTTTGAAGCCTGATACTTATTCCACCGGTCCCATTTTGCCGAATCGCTATGCTGTCAGGAGTTGGTAGAGGACAAAAACAGACATAAAGACACGCATACATGTTTTCGTCTGCCAAATCTACTCACAAGGCTTTGGTCGGCCATCGAATGTAGAAGACATTTACCCGAGGTACCACGCAATGGGACTGAGCCCAGAACCATGTGGCTAGGAAACAAACTGCTTTACCACAAAGCTACGCCATGAAAGCGACAGAGATCGATATATATATATATATATATATATATATATAATATAATATATAAACATATGCATATATACATACATATATGTACGTACATACCTCTACATGTATATATACACGCATATATGAGTACAGGATACCAAAAAAAAGTCGAACACAATGAGGAACGAAAACATAGACACAAACCCAAGGAACTGGACATTTTTCTTAAACAACGAAAAAATAGAGCACAGGACAAATAACACAAGGAAAAAACCCCTTCTTCAGTCGCCATAGTTTTATCTACTCTGCGTTTCGAAGGTGAAGGCGATACGCATCTTCGATAGAAACTTTCTTTCCGGCGAAAAGCAAATTAAATAAAATTTGAGATCTTTTTGCGGAGGGGTAAAAATGGTAACAAAAACAGGACAGATTGTGTTCGACGTTTTTTGGTGTCCTGTACCCATATATGCATGTATATATACATGTAGAGGAAAGTACGTACATATATGTATGTATATATGCATATGTTTTATTTATTATTTATTATATGACGGAACGCACGCATCCATTTCTAAGTAAGATTGTTCTTTATATATTATATATATATATATATATATATATATATATATATATATATGGTGTGTGTGTGGTGTGTGTTGTGTGTGATATGTGTGTGTGTGTGTGTGTGATATATGTGTGTGTGTGTGTGTGATATGTGTGTGTGTGTGTGTGTGTGATATATGTGTGTGTGTTGTGTGTGTGATATATGTGTGTGTGTGATATATATATGTGTGTGTGTGATATATATATGTGTGTGTGTGTGTGTGTGATATATACGTGTGTGTGTGTGTGTGTTTGCATTTCTGTTTACAGAACTTTGCTGAGATTGTTTACATACGTGCGTGTATATATATGCAAACATAAATGTGACATTTTACATACATAATGAAAAGGCGTGGTAAATGGCCGGCTGCTCGGTGGATATATATTTATACAGCGTTTGCTTCTCCGTGTATGTGTATATAACTGACTGCATATAGGCGTGTGTATACAAACGTGTATGTTCACATAAGTATCATTAATTAATATAGCTTGCTCTACACTCTTGTGTACATATATATATATACATTCTTTCCATTTCAGTTTGCAAACCTGTATACGTATAAACACACGTGCACGCGCACATGTATGTATGTATGTATGTGTGTGTGTGTACATTGGCGTACGTCCAGTGAAAACATACACAATACTTTAAGATAATGTTGGTTTCAAATTTTGGCACAAGGCCAGCACTTGCAGAGGAGAGGGTTAGTCGATTACATCGACCCCAGGACTCTAGTGGGGCGTATTCTATCGATTCTGAAGGGATGAAAGATGAAATGGAATTTAAACTCAATTCTTAAAGATAGTATTGAAGAAAACAGCCATCCTTATACACACACACATCGATACATGCATATCTCTCTATATATAAACGGCAAAATGTCTGTGTGTGTATCCTTTATACAAATCCACAATTTTTCAGTTAGAGGGCTCGCACTTTCTATGATCATTCAAAACCGTCCAAGGGTGGTCGCGCACATCTTTACATGTCCCCAGTCACCCCGCAAAGCCATTAAAAAGTCAATAGAATTGACTTTTTTTGTGAATTTTCTATCCAAAACCCAATCAAAATGCCTGAAACTTGATACGCCAATTGAATGCCAGCTAGCTGTACGTGATTGGTTGGAGATTTGGAAAGTACTCGCGTGTATGTGCACACCCACGCAGCTGTATATGCATGCACTAGCACTATGACCCGGCGTTGCCGGGTCATAGTGCTAGTTAATATATATACCTTTTATCTGTTTCAGTCATTAGTCTGCAGCCATGCTGGAGCAATGCCTTGAATAATTGTTTTTAGTCGAATGAATCGGCCCTAGTACTTTTCTTTTTTTACATCTGGTACTTATTCTGTCGATTTCTTTAGTTTAAGCGCGAAGTTACGGGGACGGAAACGTACCAATACCGGTTGTCATGTAAACACACACTCACACATAAACATGTACCTATAAGACGGGTTTCTTCCAGTTTCCATCTATCAAATCCACTCACAATGCTTTGGTCTGTCCGAAGCTATAGTAGAAGACACTTGCTCAAGGTGCCATGGCAGTGGGACTGAACCGGGAACTGTGTGGTTGGGAAACAAGTTTCTAATCACACAAACACGCCTGCGCCTATATATACGTGTGTGTGCATATATGTATGTATAATGTAAACTCTCACACACACAATTTTATTAAAGCTGCAGAACTGTTATGTTGCTCAGAGTTTCACGTTCCCGTCTGTCGGACGATTGTGATGGCTGTGTGTAGGTGTGTATTAGTTTACCCTGTACAAGCATAAGTTGTAGTTGTGGTAGTTCTTATTGTGATTGTTGTGGTGATGGTTTTACTATTACTGATAATGGAGTAGTGGTCGTGGTGTTGGTAGTAGTAGTAGTAGTAGTAGTAGTGGTGGTGGTAGTGGTAGTAGTAGTGGTAGTAGTAGTGGTGGTGGTGGTGGTGGTGGTGGTGGTGGTGGTGGTGCGGTTGTGCTGGAAGCAACGTTTCTGTTGTTTTTGTCCTCTCTACTTTTGTAATTACACTGGGCAGTGTGCACGCCTGTTGGTCGTTTGATCCTGTTTACCTACAATATATACACACACATACATACGTTTATATGCATACATGTATATATATATTATATATATATATATATATATATATATATACGTTTATGTGTGTATACATATGTATATATACTTGTGTGTATACACATGTATATGCAGTCTTATATGTATAATTTAAGTGCACGACTATATGAGTGTGTGTGTATATATATATATATATATATATATATATATATAGCATTCATATATATCTAAGTGCACATGTGTATGTGTGTATATAGACATATCCACACACACATGTATACGTTTATATGCATACATGTATATATATATATATATATACGTGCATTCATATATGTATATATCTAAGTGCACATGTGTATATGTGTATGTATATAGACATATACACACACACACATTGATAAATGAATGAGAGTATGTATATACATGTTTAGATGTATACGTATATGTGTGAGTGTATATGTATGTATATAATGCAAATCTACTTATTGATACATGTGCACTCATAGATAAAAGCATGTGCGTATGTATACATCTGTGTGGCTTTCATGAGTGAGTGTATATATTGTTTTGAACGTATTTTCCAGCCTCCTGGCTATGGCTACGCTGCTGCGCCAAGTCAGAAAAACAATCTCTCAAACACGTACTTGAGTAGCTGAGTAATTATATAATGAGAGACAAGTGTATGCCTGTGTATATGTGTGTATAGTATATGCGTATATGTGCCAATACAGATGTACATATGTGTGTGTGTGTGTAGGTTTGTATGAATGCGAATATATGTGAGAATGGGTGTGTATGTGTGTGAATATTTATATGTAAGCCTGTTTATGTGTGTGCATATTTGCACGAATATATGTTTGTGTGTGTGTGTATATATATATATATATATATATATATATATATATATATATATATATATATATATCAGAGAGAGAGAGAGAGAGAGAATTTACGAAAAAAAAACAAAAGGCGAAGACGGGTGTGTAAACAACAAACAGATGTACTAGTTTAACGCTCAGAAAGTAAGAAAGTCTTTTATTCTTCGAGCCTACACTCTTTAACAGAAAGGAACACAGAAATAAACAGAGAGAGAAAATTAAAAAAAAGTTTTAGTGGCTAGCGACCTATCATGGCGGGACTATTGCTATAGTAATGTGCATGCGCACTAACTTTTAACGTTCTAGCTCACTTCCGCTGTTTACAGCAGTGTTTGGAAGGAAGGTGTGTAGCACATGACAGAGGAGTTGAGCAGAAAATATACATCAAATTTTGCCAAAAGCTTGGCGATACCTGCTCAGAGGCCTACGCAAAGTTTTGAAAGAGTTTTCATCGGTCTCGACATAATCAAGGAGATCTTGTGCAACTGAAACCTGAGTGTGTTTTTGGTCAGCTGAAAGCGGTTTTGACAAAAACTTGGCGTCTCATATCCAAATGATCAAGTGAAAACAGATGGCAATTTTTTAGGATGAGACTGGCTGAGTTAGGGCAAAGAGGGCATTGAATGTGAAATTTAGTTCATCATCTTGTTGTTGTAAATTCGAAGCAAATCTCAAAGTTCCGAGATGTCAGGTTCTTTCCTCTATAGCACTCTTACAGTTTTACTGATATCCTTAAGGTCTTTTGGTGCCTGCGAGACCTGTTTAGCAGAGTAGAATACTGTTGCCTGATTTTGTTCTCCATTTGATCGTTTGGCCAGTTCTGTAGTCCCATCCGGGCAAATCCGCTTTTGAACAACAACTCATATTATTGAGTGTCATCTACTGAACTTATGATGCTTCTGACTCCAAAAAGAGGTTTTCAGTCGGAGAGGTTCTCGTGTCAATTGAAAATAAGCTTGCCCTTAAATTTTTCCCGTCCACTTCTTGAATTTTGTCGATCACGGGAACTTACACGTAAGTGATGAAGCTGTTGGGGGTCGAGTGTTGATGTTCGCAGATGGGGTTCTGTTGCGTAGTAACAACATTTGTCCCCTTGCGAATTCTCATCAGCAGGGGCAAACAAGCTTTTACGGTTTGTGTGTATTTATAGGTTCATGTCGGTGCTTCACAATGTGGGTAGTAACGCCCGCTGGTGGAGAATATCATATGGGTTCTGGGCACAACGGGAGTGCGAGGTAACTTAACTATATTTAGTCGCGGTTCCCATTTAAATATTAACTTTAAAAATTTTTTCAATGTAGTTTTACAATGAGTTTCTTGTTAAACACAATCAGAACTCCGGGGAGTGCGCAACAGTAGAAAAAATAGTGTATGGAGATAAAGGGAGCAAGTGGGTAGAACGACAGATGTATTTGTATAGTTTTATTTTAGCGTTTTTTGCCAAATTAAACATTTAAAAAATTAAATTTGATATTTTGATAAACTGCTTGATTGCCACACTCACAACAACAGCGAAAACTACAACAACTACATCTACAATAATAATAATAATAATAATGATATACTTCGAAATGTGAATAAGTAAATAAGCAAGAAGTATGTTTATAGTAGAATCGCTTATAATAGGGTGGTGCTGTGGTAAGTAGTCACCCATGTCAAACCAATGCTCGGAGCTAAATTACTCTGACCCGTTATTACTATGTATGTATATACATTAAAAATGGTGAGGGGGACGTTGGATTGTAAGCAAAGGAGCTTCAAATAATATGTTTGGACAAGAGAAAAGGCAATGATTAAAATGTTTAAAGAACTGAGTTCAAATATGCCATTTATCAGGCGGTTGAGGTTTAGAGACGAGTCAGGCATGTTGGTTTTGAGTACATTTCTCCTAAGCAGGGAAACCTTAGTCGGGAATCTTAAGGGGTGTTGAGAAGTGGATTTTATAACTTTATATCATATATTCCTCCCGGAGTAGGAAGGTAGATATACCATTCAAATACGTATGTAGGACGGCGAGCTGGCAGAATCGTTATCGCGCCGGCGAAAATGCTGAGCGGCATTTCTTCCGACATTACGATCTGAAAATATTTATTAGCGACAAAGGCAGAATTAATACAGAGAGATAATATTTATCCCCACTAAAAGATGGGCTGTTCTGTCAGAACAAACTACACTGTGGTTGATAGCATGAGAGAACGTCTCATAAGGGCTTTTGGTACAAAATGCACTCTTGTTTGTATCGCTTGCAATATAAACAAGCCGAAAGCAAATATGGGAGTTCCTCTCATGATATCTACCGCAGTATAGTTTGTTCTAACAGAACATCCGTATTTAAGTGGGGATAAATATTATGCTCTGTGTTCAAACCTCGCGGTGGACGACTTTGCCTTTCAATTTTTTGGAGTCGCTAAAATAAGGACCAGTTGATCACTGGGGGTCGATGTAATTCCCTTACCCCTTCCTCCGAAATTGCTAACCTTGTACCAAAATTTGTTACTAATATGTATGTATGTTCGTTCGTTCTTTTCAAGTTTTGAATATTTGAAGACTTCCTGTAAGCAAGGAGCTGTTTTTCTAACAAACATATGAAGCTTCATCGTTAGAATATAAATAAAAATAACCATGTCACATTTTGAACTTGAGGAAAATCTTGCATATTTTTATTGTTCCGCATACAAATTGAATTTGTAATGTGCATCTTAGCAATTCAATTTTTTTTTCTGAAAACCCAGATTGCAACTAAGGTATTTACTCACAAAACGTACACCAATTATTACTGGTGTAATTGTGAATTGATGCTCTGGGTATAGAAGCTGGCGGTTTCGGGGCAGCTGTCCATAGTTATTCCCTTCCTCTTTGATTTTCACATCGATAGGGAGCTGACCTTTATGACGATCTTTACATTTTCTGGTTTGTTCCAAACAGCGATATCCATGATTTTTTTTATGCTCTAGCCAAGAAGAAAGCAGTGCCCATGACCCGTTTCAGAGTTTCAGAGATTTATTGGGAGGAATATAATCGCAAATCGGAAATCCGGCTGCTATTTCTAACAGGTCTACCTACCATATAGAAATGTCCCTCCTACATACATCTTATACAGAAATGGCAATTTCTGTCTGTCGATTTTTCTGTTATCATCTTGCTGCCTACACCAGTGAACCAATCTTGACGAAACTTTGCATACATGTTAAACTAACATCCAGTTCAATTATAGGCTACTTGAATTTCAACAAAAATCTATACTGGGGCCCCTAGGAGGGGGTCTATAATATGATAAAATGAGAAGGGTGAAAAGAGAGTTAGTGCGAAGAAAATAGGTGGCATAGTGTGTGTGGTTGATATCAGGGAAGGGGAGAATAGCGTTGTATAAGCGACAAATATGGAGTGGCAGTGGGATGGTAACGTTAATACAATTGTCATATACACACGACACTGCATACATGTTAAATACATAGATATACGCCGGCTCGCACGCACGCACGCACACACGCACACATACACACACAAGTAACTTTTAAAGCGCCGAGGAAAGGAAAGAAAGGTGGGTGTGAGGAATATGCAGGTTTAAGGAGAGAGGGGGAAGGTGGCTTTTCTGCTGTCCATCGCAAAGAAACACTCATACAGACACAAACATACACGCACACATATATATATATATATATATATATATATATATATCTATATATATATATATATATACATATATATAGCTATATAGGCGCAGAGTGGCTGTGTGGTAAGTATATTGCTTACCAACCACATGGTTCCGGGTTCAGTCCCACTGCGTGGCATCTTGGGCAGGTGTCTTCTGCTATAGCCTTGGGCTGACCAATGCCTTGTGGGTGGATTTGGTAGACGGAAACTGAAAGAAGCCCGTCGTATATGTATATATATATATATATATATATGTATGTATGTATGTGTATATGTTTGTCCCCCTAGCATTGCTTGACAACCGATGCTGGTGTGTTTACGTCCCCGTCATCTAGCGGTTCGGCAAAAGAGACCGATAGAATAAGTACTGGGCTTACAAAGAATAAATCCCGGGGTCGATTTGCTCGACTAAAGGCGGTGCTCCAGCATGGCCGCAGTCAAATGACTGAAACAAGTAAAAGAGTATATACGTATATGTATATATATATACGTATATGTATATATATATACGTATATGTATATATATATACGTATATGTATATATAAATAGATCGCCATGTTGATTCGCTAGCCTCTGCACGCATTTTTTTTCTCTCCTTCTTTCTGTGTTTCTTCTCTGTGTATCTTTCTGTTGAAGAGCGTAGGCTCGAAACGTTAAAGACTTGTTTTATTTATATTCCTGAGCGCCATACTAATACAATTGTTTGTTTGTATTCCACCTGCCTTCGTCTTTTGTTTATTTCCGTAAACCTGCCTTCGTCTTTTGTCTATTTTCATAAAGCTTCCCGTTATATATATATATATATATGTCTTCTTATACACCATTTTAAACTCGTAATTTGTGTGTACGTTTGTAAATGTGTGTTGTCTGTGTTTCTGTATGTTTTTGTGTGAGTGTGTGTATCACGTCCTTATAACTGTCAGCCTCTCTACTTCTGTAGGGTCTTCCCTGTTGTCACATATTGTGAGATTTTGAAATTAGGTCAAAATTTTCAAATTTGGTATATTGAAATAATTTTCCGCTTTAAATCCGATTTTGCAATTTCTTTGTTCCAGAAAAGCTGCAGGAAAATGTTACCGAGATTTAAAGTTTAATCAAGTTTAGCTAATCAGAAAATATGATTTGGACGCTGACATTTTCTGCATGATAGCTGTCCATTACAAAATGAAAGCAAAATCATAACGAGGAGGAATTTTTATTAATCAAACGAAAGCAAAGCATTTCGACGGCCGAAGTTGTAAGAACTTCTGAAGTTTTAATTAGTTTTAATGAATAAAGTCACGTGAAACGGTCGAGCGTACATGTAAATAATTCAAAAAGAAAAACATCCCTAACGAAGTTTTTTGCGAAAAGTTGCACAAATCTGTACCGATCAAGAGGCCTATCTGTCGGGGAAGGCATGGGCTGACATGGAATAAACAAAAATGTATATAAGACATTCTATTGTAAAAACTGCCCGGAAACGACGGGCTATTCAGCTAGTATATACATACGTAAGAAAGCAGGATGTTATTGAGAGAAATTTTGTTGCTATTTCTAGCATGTGTAACCGCCCTGTAGAGGTCTCGTTGGCTCTTCCATACTACACAGTAGAGTATGATTTGAAGGCGAGTTGGCTGCTATATCTATCAATCTACCAGGCCAAGCTATCTTGTCGAGACCTCTCTCATTAGCTCATACATATGGGACGCCATGATAGATCGTTAGCTCCTACACGCTTTTTTTTCTCTCCTTGTTTTTTTTCTGTGTATCTTTCTGTTGAAGAGCGTAGCCACGAAACGTAAAAGACTTGTTCTATTTCTATTCCTGAGCGCCATACTAATACATTTGTTTGTTTGTACTCCACCTGCCTTCGTCTTTTGTTTATTTTCGTAAACCTTCCCGTTATATATATATAAGACAGTTGGGTGTGATTTGAAGGAACTTTGGCTGCTGTTTCTACCAAGGATAGCTACCATGTAGATGTCTCCCTGATTGGCTCGTACATACATATATACATGCATTAAGACATTTGCGTGAGATCTGAGGGGGATTTGGTTCGCATTTCTTACAGGTTTAACTACCATGTTGAAGCGCCCCGTCTGGGTCCGTCGTGTATGCGTGTATTTTGAGTGGAGGTAAGAGCATATTGGACAGGTGTCAATGGCGAAGAAGTGACAGGGGGTGACGAAGGGTCGAAACAGGTGTGCAGGTAGATGGGTGCCTGGAAGGGTAAGGAGCGTGGTGGTATTTACAAATGAATAGATGACGGCGTGGGCGGGGGTTGACGGGAACGTCTGTGTGTCTTATTAAAGGGTAAAGTTAGGGACGAGTAATTAGCTACCGAAGACACACGCGCATACACACACACACACACACACACACATACACATGCACACTCATACACACTCATCCACAAACACATGTATACATGCTTGTGTGTGTGTACAGTGTGTAAAGATATCTGTACGGTAGCTATCAAGATATTTGTATACATGCATACACGCGTGTATATACATGTGTGTATACAGCTACAAAGATATATGTACACATTTACACACACGCATATATCTTGTTTCACTCATCAGACTAAGTCTACCTCCAAGTGTTTTAGTCCAGCAAATCGATTCTTGTCTGTCTGTCTATTTAACTCTCTCTCTCTCTCTCTCTCTCTCATATATATATTCCGAATTTGTGTAAATGCGTATAGAATAATATATCAGTTGATATATATAATATATATATATATATATGTACATAATATATATATATATATATTATGTATATATATACATTATATATATATATATTATGTATATATATATACATTATATATATATATATATACATAATATATATATAATATACATAATATTATATATATATACATAATATACATATATATATATATATGTATATATATATATACATTATATATATATACATATATATATATATATATATCATATATATTAGTATATATATATATACATTATATATATATATATATACGTAATATATATATATATATATACATATATATATATATATATATGTATATTATATATATATGTGTGTTATATATATGTATATTATATATATATATATATTATATAAATATGTCTGTTTATATATTTCTGTCTATCTGTCTATCTATAGGTCTGTTCAAGTAGTTGTATGTTTGTTTATCTATCTATATATCTATCTCTATCAGTCTATCCGTCCATATAAGCAAGCACACACACACACACACACACACACAACACACACACACACACACACACACCACACGTCTGCCTGTCTTGATGTCTATCTCTGAGTGTGTGCGTGTTTCCGGCATAATATTCTAGCGATCAATTCGCCACTTTGTTATTTATTTTCGACATCATCATTATTATTATTATTATTATTATTATTGTTGTTGTTTTCGTTTTCGTTGTTTGTTTGTTCGAAATGCAATCAAAACTGTGTTTCGCTCCCCTGCCCGTCCCAGTGCCCCCCACTGCCTTTCTCGACAACCGCGACCGCCGCGCCTCCGCCCTCCGCTCTGCCCGTCCTTTACAATCTTAATGCCGACCAAAGTTGCTCAAGAAATCCATAAGATTGACTCAGATGAAATAAAGCTGAATTTTATGAGCAGCGTAGGTGGAAGGGACGGGCAGGTGGGTTGAATTAAACCCAAACAAAAGAACTACATAAACAAACGAATAAAAGATTATTTCCCATACTTTATCGGAACTTCAGAATAATAATAATAATAATAATAATAATAATAATAATATAATATTGATTATAATAATAATATTGATAATAATAAAAGTCGTACTTAAAGAGAAATAAAAATCCAATTTCGCTTTTCTCTTTAAATGATGTGTGTGCATGTCTGTATATATATGGATACGTGTGTGTGTGTGTGTATACGCATGCATACATACATTATATACACTCACATACACACACACACATATATACAAGTCAATGTATTTAATCAAAGGGTGTCTGTGTGTGCGTGTGAGCGTCTTTCTTTATACATATATGACGTAATTTTATGTATATATATGTATATAATTCTCAATATTTATACATATATATATATGTATCATACACATATTTATGTATGTATATATTCATATTCGTACCTGCATATTTATATACATATATATCTATATATATATATATAATATATATATATATATATATATATACACACACACACACTCACAAAACACAGACATATTAACACACTTAGACACACACACATACACACACACACGCACATATACACAGGCGCGAATAAGCACACACATATTGACACCATCAATGGTGGCCATTTAACCCCAGCAAATTTCATTTCTCTCCATTTTGTCTTTAATATTTTAAACATTTTTATATTTTTCTGTTTCATTTTATTTCGTTTTTTTATTTTATTTTTTTCACTTTTATTAACGAGAGAATAAAAATACTTGACGAACGGTGTGTATATAGATGTCATGTATAAAACGTACCATTAAACACACACTCTCTCTTTTCTCTCTCTCTCTCTCTCTCGAAAAAACACTTTCCGTCATGTTCAGTAAATGATTGATATATATAAAGAATATTGATAGGAGGTGATGGGCATGGCGTTGGGGTCGAAGAAGGAGCGTCTTCTCGCGGACATTTTAACATGTACAATAAAAGATTACCTTTGCTCAGATCGGTTCAATCTCAACTCCCCAATTTTTTTACAACCTTTGCTGCGCTCATTTTTATATTCATGTTTTATATATAAATAAAATTTTCTCCTTTATTTTAATTATTTGCGTATTTTTCACAATTTTTATTAGGCTCATGTATTCACCTTCAAATGTTTACGCATGTATATATATACACATACATACCATATATACGCGCAAGTGTATGTACATATACTTGTGTTATAATGTTCAAATGTCGTAGATATTAAGATAAATCGCTGGGATTTTATGCGTCACGTGGGAGGTCAGGTGATAATTGCTTATTCTTGTCTGTACAGTGGAACTTACGTACACGTAAATTGTGAAATCGTGGTTTCGGTTCATAGACCGGGCGGTGCGTTTTGCCATTGAGCAAAATACTTTGCCTCACGTTGCTCTGCGACCACTTCGACATTTGATGTGCGGCAAACTTGTACTTGTGCACAGGCAATGTCGATTTGATGGAGAGCGTGCAGCACAAACGTTTGATTACTATGAAGAAATCATTTGAGCAACTCATCTGGTGTTTAGGACGGGTGAGTCCGCTATACATACAAGATGATAACATGAATCAACAAAACACTGACGGGTATACGTTTGCAATCCAAAAAGAAATATCATCA
>NW_021835181.1:7500-17500 GCF_006345805.1 Octopus sinensis | reverse complement strand
TGAAAGAAGCGTGTTGTATGTGTGTGTGCCCCACCGTTTGACAACCGGTGTCCGTGTGTTTACATCCCCGAAACTTAGCAAGAGACTGATAGAATAAAGTACCTGGTTTAAAACAAAGCAAGTTCTGAAGTCGATTCATCCTACTAAACTTGCCCCAGTATGGCCGCAGTCTAATGAATGAAACAAGAAAAGGAGAAAAAGATTTTAAAATCATATCTCTTTTTCTCTTTTACTTCTACTTGTTTCAGTCATTTGACTGCGGCCATGCTGGAGCACCACCTTTAGGTCGAGCAAATCGCCCCTAGGACTTATTCTTTGGAAGACTAGTACTTATTCTATCGGTCTCAAGCGATGCAGGTGTGTTTACGGGGGTGTCAAGCACAGATGCACAAACATATACACACACATACATACATACATATATATATATATATATATATATATATATATATATATATATATATATATATATATATATATATACGACAGGCTTCTTTCAGTTTCCGTCTACCAAATCCACTCACAAGGCCTTTCAAATTTTAATTCTTTATAACCAAATAAGAAGGAATAAACCATACTAGCTTTTAATTTAACATTTATAGATGACTAAAATAACTTCACTGCAAACTTAAAATTGAATTCTTCTTTTTTCTAAAATTAAACTGTATGAATCTAAATAGTTGGAACCCTAAATAGTATGAATCCCAAGTAGTAGGAATACTAAATAGTATGAATCCTATGTCCCTAAAGAAACTATTCAGTTCACCTTGATTACCTCACTTCCATTTCTTAATATATAATTAGTCTAAGATATCTTTACAAAATATATTTAACCAAATAGGAACGAATATACCATACTGGTTTTAGTTTAACACCCATAAATGATTAAAATAACTTCATTATAAACTTAGAATTAAATTCTTCTTTTTTATAATGTTCTCCAATACTAAGTAGTATTAATCCTATGTCCCTAGGGAAACTTTTTGGTTAATCTTGATTAATCTCACTCCCATTTCTTAATATATAATTAACCTAGTCTCTTTCTCCAAATTTGAATAAATTTCAGATTTATATTTTTTCCTTTATTCTAACGTGTCAAAGTACTTGGAACTTATAGACCAACTGTTGTGATGATGTGCATAGGGTTTGTAAGTTCTCTGCATTCTCTGTGAATGTTATTGTGACCATTTGACTTTGACCTAGTTTCTCCTAACGCTGAATCTGTTCATCAAATTGTAGTAATTGGCATTTAGTTGTGACAATGCTGTCTTCTACATAAATTCCTTATATGGAGCTCTGACATCCCCTTTACCCCATTTCTATAATTAGAAAATCTTTATTGTCTCTTTTCATTTGTTCTTCCCTCTCAGGACCTTACAGTAGTCTGGATCAACCGAATCTTAGTCAGTCAGTTGATGGGCTCCACTACCTCAAATGTTCTTAAAATTTAAATCCACATATTTGTCTGTATATCTACCTTCTCTATAATGTTGCCATTTGATATGAAAATTTTTGTATTAATGGAAAACCTCTATAATTGGCTGATAAGTGCTCAGCATTTTAAAACTGTTGTAATACTTACAACATTTAATAAAATGATGCAGTACGAAACGATCGTACCAAATTACCTGAGTCATTCTTGTTGCTTATTTTGATTATATATATATATATTCATTTATTTATTTATTTATATATATGTGTATGTATGTATGGTGTATGTATTTTCAATCCGTACTTTCCTATATCCTTAATTTCGTTTTAATTTCTTCTCATTTCAGGTGAGTGATGGCTTTTATTCAGAATATTTTTTACAATCTTTATGTAAAATTCGTGAGTGACGCTTCGAAATTTTGTGAGTGATGCTTCTTTTTAATCAAAATTTATGAAAGTTACATTTTTAATTCAAAATTAGGCAAGACTTAAGTTTTGTTGGAACTCATGTATTCTTGTATGCGTGGCGGGCTTGCTGCCAGCAGTCTACAGACTGTACCATGCTATCCGTTTCTCTCAACTATCAAATACTTTCCCGATTATTCTGGTGGTGCCAAAGAGACAAACCTTTTGTAACAGCTCTACTGAACACCCTATCAAAAAATAAAAATATTCCTGGAGTCAATTTGTTCAACTAAAATCCCATCAAGGCGGTGCTCCAGCATAGCCGCAGTCAGATGACTGAAACAAGTAAAAGATAAATTTTAACACTAAAATCTTGAATCTCAGAGGCCATTATGGACCGCGGTTGAGAACTACTGTGTGTCTCTTATCATTCAGGGTTTTGACCAGAATCGTGCGCGGCCGATTCACAGCTAGAAACAACAGCAACAGCCTGCTTCTTACATACTCTAATTGTAGCTCCAACGAATTCACATCCGTCTTTTACTTTTCAAGAATCGACTCAACTTTGGCAGCTCTCTACACACGCTCTGTATTAGCTAAAAATAGTGACCAAACCACCTCAGTCTCTTTAAAAATACCGACTGCGTTTGACAATGTAGCCCTAGTCACGCTGTATCTGAATAAAAGGCGGAATGGTCATATCTTTGATCATAGTTCTCTGTTTAATCAGGACTGGCATCTCACGGTGGCACAGAATACCTCATGGCATGAGTACGAAGCCAAAGAGGAGCTTTATGGAACACATTCCGAATTAGTTTCAATTTTCTTTCGAAAACCTAAGAACATTCGAGAAGAAAATATTTCGCTGATAGTTTCTTATTCTGCCATTTGCTTTTGTCTTGAGAGGGATTTTTGTCCCAACACACCAACACCAATTCTCAAGCGATGGTGGAGGACAAACATAGACACAAAGATTCGCGCACGCACACATACATACATATATACGACGGGCTTCTTGTAATCTCCGTCTACAAAATCCAGTTACAAGGCTTTGATCAATCCGTGACTACAGTAGAATGCACTTGCCCAAGTGCTTCACAGTGGAACTGAACCCGGAACCATACGGTTAGGAAACAGGCTTCTTGCCACACAACCGCACCTGGTTTTATTAGACTAAACCCATCAAGGCGGTGCTCCAGTATGGCCGCAGTTTAATGACTGAAACAAGTTAATGAAGACACAAGATATTTCCCACTGGACACGTGTCTGCCATCTCTACGACTGTACTTAATCTTGGCAAAGAATGGACAGCCACAGATTAAGTGGTCGATCGATTCATTATATTGATTAGATATATACCTACAGGTGATCATCGCTCCTTGTGAAATTATATTTCAACTTTGATCCTTTGTCACTAAAATCAGATGCTCCAATGTTATATTTAGCTCTGAGCTGCTGCACCATATTCACTGTTCATTTTGACTTCCTTCCGTTCTGTCTAAGGCTTCCAGGCCATTGGTCAAAGAATGGTTCCTATGCAACACCTTCCAAGACTATTTCCATTTGTATATTTTAGAATTCTATTTCGAATATCTTTCTTTTCACATTTTCCTCTTTTGCTCTTTTCTTTTTCTGCATCTAATTCTTTTCACACAGAGTAGTTTCCATGCTTAGTTTGCTGTTCTGTTTTAGGGTTTTGGCCTCAGATCGTAACATCTTGAGTTTGATTCTCCGCGATACATTCTGTCCTTGAGCAAGACACTTTATCTCACGTTATCCCAGTCCAGTCAACTGGTAAAAATTAGTCTTATCTGTAATTTAAAGGGCCACTCTTATTACATGCTGAACCTCCTTGAGAACTACAGGAAGGATAGGCGTAATCCACTTAGTCGGGATTTACCTACTACACCAATTTAAAGAAGTCCCTGAATTAGAAGGTGGACTATACCGGGACGACGCTCTATATACCTAAAAACCCAAAAGCTATCTATTACCATTCGAAACGATAACAATTCAATCTTAATACTTCTACCCATAAACCTAACACCAATATAACATACATAAACGTGCACAGTAACCATCTAAATAACATTATAGAAAACCTGACTGCTGACATAGAGAGAAGAATAAATCTACTTCCATCTAACGAGGAACTATTTAACAAAAATGAGGACTACTATAACCCAGCACTTACGGCAGGATATAAATATGAAATTAAGCACGATAAAAACGACAGCACCAATACTAATCACATCAAACATTATCTTGGAACGAATAACGTAGATAATATTAGTGAACCCACTAATTCAAATTGTAACTGTCGAGACCCAAATGCCTGTGATGTAGATAGAAATTGTAAAATGAAAGGTGTATACTTATTACTTATTACTCAGGACTCCTCTAGATACGCATACTTGGGTTGCACAAAAAGCTCAATTAAATCGAGAATTTATAACCGCAAATCTACTTTTAGGGACGATCGAAAAGAGAATAGTACAGGACTATCTAAAAAAAAAAACTGGCACCTCAAAAGAAACAACATTTTCTCCATCTCTTGGAAAATCTTATCTTCTTCCCCCTCTTACAGTAGGTTATGTTTAGAGGAAAGCTATAACATAATGAGAATGAATGGAAATTTGATTAATACTACTTGGGATAAAAGAGTTTCCTCATGTAAACACATGACTAAATTCCTACTCATCAATCTAAAATAATTCTTTTCTCACCTTTTGCTTATTTGATATTTTTTAAAAATATATCTATATATTACCCTTTTCTATGGAATATAATTACTCATCAGATCCCCTTTACATTACTATATCTTATAGTATCTTTGTACATTTTTTCTTTAACATTTCCTTCTCATAATTGCATGACCCACCATATATAGGGCTATCAATTTATTTATCTCTCAGTACACTTTTATCTCCACATGTTATATCTTTCCTTAGTTTGTAATATACCTATAATTTTTTGTATTTTATTTGCATAATGTGTCCATGTACACTCCTTTTTGCACTTCTTTCATCCCACCCCTCTCAACATACCCATTCTAACTATTACTGGCTTGTGTTATTTGTTATTATACCTTATAATTACATACATTTACTACTGACATATGCACACATGTATGCACATATAGTACTTCTTGGTGTCTTACAATATCTACACCCATGTATACAAATCTAGGTATGGATATTATATGTTATCTGTATGCATATATCTATAGATATGTGCTTGATTTTTATATGTAGGTACTGACATGTATATTAATATGAACGTGTGTATCTGCGTATATATGTAGGTTTTTGCACATATATATACAATTTATTATGTGTGTATTTATATCTACATGTGTGTTCCCCTTCTCTCTTCGCACATTATGAGTATATTTGTACTGTTTTTTATATGTATATCTTTATAGTACGTCTACTAGAATTGATGTATCTATATATACCAACGTGCAAATATGCCTCTACACACGTATGAGTAAATATTCACACATTCTTCTGCTTATTAGATTATGGGTAAATTTTTATACACTTATGTGTACCCTTCTACTCGTAACTTTTCTTATTTAAACTGACACTATGCATCCCAACAAATTGAATACCACTACGACCTTCCTGCCATTACATATCCTTCTCACATAATACTAAGCTAGATTATTACCTCTAAAATATATATACTAAAGCACACCTACTGTATAACCTTACACACCAATATCTTCAGCTTTATTTGTTTTTTTACTCTTCTCCGTCAAATAACATTCTGTTTTTCTCGCTTACAACCTTGCGTAGTGGAGTAATAATATTAGTGGTCCTTAGACCATTTGGGGTCTATTTCTAGCAGACTTGCTGTAATCATTCAAAATCCTTATTATAATCTTAATATAAATGTGCGTATATATATGTGTGTGCTTGTGTGTATATGTGCGTATATATATGTGTATGTATATATATATATGTAAGTATATGTATATACATATATATATGTAAATGTATGTTTATATATGTGCATGTGTATATATGCATGTCTGTCTATATATATATATATATATATATATATATATAGCTCCAGCTACCCCTAAATCTGACACCTTATCTAATCGTCTTCCCTCGGTATGATCCTTATGTGACTATGTCAGCTTTCTGCTCATTGGTCAGAGCGATAAACTAATTAAGATAACTTTAAAAAACAGGATGGATTAAACCTGCTTGCCATGGAATATCCGCTCCACTTTCTTTGGCGTTTTTTTTTTCTTCTTCTTCAATATACACGACTTCTTCATTATGGTAGTTGATGAACGAGACATTTTTTAGCTTATAACTTGCTTGTTTATGTGTTTAACATTTACTTAGTTACGACCGGCAAACGATTCTGCCAGCTCACCGCCCTAATAATAATGGTGTTAATCCTTTCTACTAAAGGCTCAAGGCCGAAAGGTTGAAAGGCAAAGTCAACCTCGGCGGAATTTGAACTCAGAACGTAACGGCAGACGAAATGCGGCTACGCATTATATAGACCCCAGTGCGTAACTGGTACTTAATTTATCAACCCCGAAAGGATGAAAGGCAAAGTCGACCTCAGCGGAATTTGAACTCAGAACGTAACGGCAGACGAAATACGGCTACGCATTTCGCCCGACATGCTAACGTTTCTGCCAGCTCGTTGCCATAATAATAATAATAATAATAATAATAACAATAATAATCTGACAGAGTACTAACTATAGAACTGAAAACGAAAATTGAGAAAGATTACATCAGAAGGGTGAGGAAACTAATGAAGTCAAAGCTAAATGGTTCAAATCTAGAGAAGGCTGTAAACATACTGGTTGTAGTATCGTTACTTAGATACTCAGCAGCTTTTGTAGACTGGACAAAAAACGGAATTAGCAAAGCTAGACAGAAGAACTTGAAGGGAATTCGATATGAATGGAGGACTTCATCATAGAGCAGGAGTAGCAAGATTATACTTACACAGAAAGGAAGCTGGAAGAGGGTTAATATCAATAGAAAACCACGTGGAGTTAGCTAAGATAGATATAGCCTCCTATGTAGGGAATAGTAAAGAAAATTTATGAAGAGTTGCTAGAATCACAGCTAGGCATAGGGAAATGAAAAAGCTAAATGAAGTTAATAACCAGAAAAATAGAGCAAAAGCTATCTGATTGGTAGCAGAATGCTTTGCATGGTGGATTCCCAAAGATAGTTGTAATGAGACATGGTTACGGTTGCAGAAAGGAATGCTGAAAAGGGAGACAGAAAGTTTATAAGTAGCAGCATAGGATCAAGGATTAAGGACTAATTGGATAAAAGCCAAGGTAGACAAAAAACCAAGTAGATTCACAATGTAGGTTATCCAAATCAAAGGAGGAAAATGTTACTCATATAGAAGTGAATGTAGTATGCTGGCGTAGAATGAGTACAAAAAAAGAGCTGGCAACCTAAGGAGAGTAATGCACTGGGAGTTATGTAGAAAGCTAAGATTTGACCATACTGATAAATGGTATGAACATAAAACTCGTAAAGTACTAAAAAGTAAGAAATATATGTTGTGGGACTTTAATATTCAGACTGACAGAAGGCCTGATTTAGTAGTAGTAAATAAAGAGAATAGAAAGTGCCAGATAAATGACTTTATAGCCCCAAATGATGAAAAAAATGAATATGAGAGGTATAGAAAAAATAGCAAAGTTCCAGAACCTAGCCATTGAATTACAGAGACTATGGAAAGTGCTGGTAAAATGCATCCCTGTAGTTATAGGTGCATTAGGAACTATCCCGAAAGACTTGAACAGATGAATAGAGGGAACAGGATAAAACCCACGTTAGTACGGCTCCAGGAAATAGTGTTTTAAGGAACAGCTAGGATACTTACACGGGTTCTTGGCATCTAAGGTTACTTGTTGCCCGATGTTAGGAATTTTTATATTCCAACAGTTGTAAGTATATTATAATAATAATAATCCTTTCTACAAAAGACACAAGGTCTGTAATTTTGGGGGAGGGAACAATTCGATTACATCGAGATCAGTGTTTCACTGGTATTTAATTTATCGACCACGAAGGGTAATAGACTAAGTCCACCTCGGCAGAAACTGAAGTCAGAAAGGAAGATCGGACGAAATGCCGCTAAGCATTTCGCCCGGCGTGCTAACGATTCTGCCAGCTCGTAATAATAATAATAATAATTGCTTTTATTGCCCACAGGGGGCATAAACGAGGGGGGACAAGGGCGGTGGTGTTTATTGTAGTGATATTTTGCTTTGGTTTTTATTATATTTTGTGGTGCAGGTTGGTGGTGTTGTTGGTGTTGATGTCGGTAGTGGTAGAAAGGGGAAATTGTGCCACTTAATACAAAGTCGATGGCGGCGGCGGCAGCGTGTATCGGTGGCGGCGATGGTAGTGAAGTTGGTAGTATTGGTGGCGGGAGTGGTACCGCATTTAATTTTAGTAATTTTCGCTATAAAGTGATGGAAAACGATTTGATAGCCTGTTGGTTTGTGTAACCTAGCCGTCAGCTATATGTTGGCCATGTTTTATGGCGGTGGGTGGGGAAAGGGTGGCCGGGTGTGATACGGGTGGGGTTCGGTGGTTGGGTGTCTTTTTAACACGGTACATTAAACAAAAGTATTTTAACGGAGCCTTAGCAGAACCTGATGGTGGAGGAGGCGTGTATGGAGGGAGGGTATGTATACTGGAGGAAAGGTTGATGTGTGTGCACGTGTGGACGTACACTGCTATATGTGAGTGTATGTGTTTGTGAGCAGATGGGAGGTGCAGATATGTATGTGTGTGTTTGTACGTATGTAATGTATTTCTGTACACGTGTTCAATGTAAATGAGCGTGTGTGTTTGTATGTGTATTTATCTATGTGTGTTATGTGTGCAGGAGGTAGATAACCGTGTGTGTGCGTGTGTGTATGAGTGTGTGTGTGTGTGTGTACACACGTATATATTTGTATTTACATTCGTACAACACTACGTACAGATTTGTTTATATACATGCTTACGTACCGACCGATATTATATGATCGTATGTGCATATAGGCACGTGTGTGTACAGACAGACAGACAGATAGACATGTGGTTACGGAGGGTTTTTTTTTTTTTTGCTATATATGATTTCAGGTTCAATCCCACTGCGCAGCATTGAAGACAAGTGTCTTCTACTGTAGCCTCGAGCCGACCAATGGATTTAGTAGACGAAAATTGTGTGGAAGCCTTCGTATATGTGCAGGCACAGGGGCACACACACACGGACACACACACACACACACACACACACACACACACACACACACCACACACACAGATACAAGTGCCTGTCTTATGTTTGCGTTCGGCCTCCCTCACCGTTTGACAACTTGTGTTGCTTTGTTTACGTCACCATAGCGGTTCGACAACAGAGACCGATAGAATAAGTACCAGACCTAAAAGTATAAGCATTGCGTCTAAACACACACACACACACACACACACATATACTTGTTTCAGTCTTTTGACCACAGTCAAGCTGGGACACCACTGTGATTGTTTTGTCTCAGAGCGGTACATATACTGCGATCGAAGACGTTCCCGATGTGACCAACCCGTCATTTAATCAGTCACATTGTATCTAGAACTACACTACCTAATTTGTAGTATAGTAGTTAGTATTAGTATGTGTGTGTGTGTGTGTGTGTGTGTTTGTGTATGTGTTTGTGTGTGTATTGACGCAAGCATAAATCAGAGGGTAAGGAGGTGGCTTCACAACCGTGAGGAGCTGAGTTCAATCCTCCAGCATGGCATATCCATTGAGCAAGACGGCTTTCATCTTGTTTGTCGACTGGTCAGTGGTTTCTTAAAGGTGAGTGACTGATTGCTGTCTTGGCCACTTGCAGCGTCGTAAGGGCACCGTCATTTCAGACTATACACCAGTTTTCTTTGCATGCGTGACTGTGAATACCATAGATGCATAATATACGCGCCTGTCTTTGTGGCTGCTTGTACAGAAAATACGTATTCATAGGTGTGTGGCGTACTTTTCCTTACTTATGACAGACTCTCAGAGGTGATGATAGCGTCGCACACACACACATATGCGTGTATATATATATACATATATATGTGTGTGTATATGTATGTGTATGTGTGTTTGGTGGCGGGGGGGGTCTGTA
>NW_021835181.1:0-2500 GCF_006345805.1 Octopus sinensis | reverse complement strand
AAAATTAGTTAAGAACTCTGGTGTAGACGAAAACGTCTTTGAACTGTGTGTGGAGGATGTTCGTGGAAACAAAATAATAAATTGAATAATTGAATCAATAAATGATAAATTCAATCGAATTTAATTATTTCTAGATAAACAAATGACAACTTAATTTACAGCCGTTTCTACTTTATTAACCAGGCTTTGTTTAAGATTACAAATTACCTTTTAAAAAAATATAATGAGGTTTCTTCCGACAGAAATATATTCTGAAAATATTTTACGAAAACAGCAAGTAAACATCGGAAACGCTATGTTGAGAGCGAGCTTAATATACATGTATATTTTTTCCTCCGTCTTCCCTTCTCTGGATCTTTCCTTTTCCTATGTTTCTGACAAAGAGCTCCGCTCGAAACGTTAAGCCCGCCTTCTTGCCTTCCTTCCTGAGCGTCCAATAATACTATATTTGTTCCACGTCCTCGCGTTGTTGTGTTTTTCTCTTTGTGTTTTCATGTTTGGATTAACTTTATATATATAAATATATATTATATATATATATATATAGAGGAGAGAGAGAGAGAGAGAGCGATATAGAAGTTAATTTGTTATGGTCAGTCAATCGGCGACCATTGGTTTTTGCACCTATAAAGGGCTTAGCCGTATAGGCGACTCTTTTCAATCCTGAGACTGCGGTCTTGTTGGGGCACTGATTACGAGGGTTTAGCCGAACACATAAACCCCAGTACCAGAGGCGTTGCCGGGTCCTAATGTTAGGGGGTGGAGCGAGCACATAAAAAATGGTACCATAATACAAACCAAGTAAAAAAAATTGTTGAAAAGGCGCTAATTTTGAAGAATCTGCTCGGGGATCCCCTATTAGGAAGCCACTGTCCCGGACTTAGAGGCGTTTGCTTTTTTATCCGTTATTTATTCTGTTTTTAGTCTGGTGCTTTCGGTTCTCTTGCCGAAAGTATCGCTTTCTTTTGCTGATCCGCTAAGTTACGGGGACGTAAACAGAATCAACACAAAAATTACCTCACAAACCTTGGGTCAACCGGGAGACACTTGCACAAAGCGCTGCGCTGTAGGACTGAACTCAAAAGCATTTGATTGCATAGCGAGCTTCTTAACCACACATCCACGCCTGCGCCCATATGTGTGTGCGCGTGCACGCGCGTATGTGTGTGCATATATGTATATATATATATATATATATTTAGTATAGGACGTCATGCTAGAACTCGGTTTCAAATGCCGGAGCTAAGAGCTTCGAACTATTTTCATCGGCTATTTTGACGATAGACGCCATGAAAAAAGCCATTGAATAAAAGGGAAGTTACTCTAATAGGCATGAAAAAAATATAAAAGATAAAAAAAAACCTCGAAGCTCTTAGCATTTGAAACTCCGAGTTCTATTATGACAACTTACTGATTGTCCTATACTATATCTATATATATATAAAACTCAACTTGTGTATCTGCGTGTGTATCTGTGTGTGTGTCTGTGTGTTTAACTTTTGAACCTACCAAGTTTCATTACTAGCAAATCTATATATATAAAGTTGAAGTTGTCTGTGTGTGGCAGGTTTGGTAGCCTTCAACTAACATTATCTCCTTCGAGACCCTGCAGCGCAAGTTGACCAAAATTGAGAGTATGAGAGAAGAAGGCTTGCTCTTCATTCTGTAGAAGATAAAATTCAAATCGGACCATGTTAACAACAAAAATTATTTACATCAAAAAGGTGCTTTTTTTCGATGAAAATCCCTATTTTTTACGATTTTTGGACTGCTGTGTCACAATTTTTCGGTATTTTCATTCAACTGGAAAATGTTCACTTGAAGAGAATAACAAATTGCATAATGCAAAATTTTTACTTTTCAAAAATTCCAATTCTAAAGAGTCGAAACAAACCCAAGCAACACCGGGTGATACTGCTAGTAAATATATATATATATTCTTGTATTTACATAATATCGAGGTGTCATTCTTTTGTTATTATTATTATTGTTGATACTTGGCCCACCCTGTGTGCACAGAGTGGTCCAAGTCACAAAAATATAAAGCTACAGTTTCTGCAACAGCTGAAGTCACTATATTCTGCCCACAGATCGCAACATGAAGCTAGACCTCGTTATTTCTGGCCCACCCCATGTACAGGCTGTTCCAACCAATGTGTATAATATATATTATATAATATATATATATATATTATATATATATATATATATATATATATATATATATATATATATATTTACTGAGTGCCTATAGTGTCGGTGTTTATTTTTAATAAACATTTATTTTCAGAATTTAATAGAATCTCCGGGAGCAGGTATGGCTGTGTGGTAAGAAGTTTGTTTCTCAACCGTATGGTTCCGGGTTCACTCCCACTGCGTGGAACCCTAGATAACAAGTGTCTTCTAGATAACAAGTGTCTCAGCTCGATTAAAGCTCGTGAGTGGATTTGGTAGACAGGACGTCACCAACAGTAAACAACATGAAATACGAAAACAAATG
>NW_021835180.1:0-42255 GCF_006345805.1 Octopus sinensis | reverse complement strand
GAGAGAGGTTGAAAAAGTATTGTGGGGTATTAAGGGAAACAGTGAGACATCTTCAAGAAAAAAGATAGAAATAAAGGAAAGAGAATTTAGAGAAAATGGGAGAGAAAAAGAAAGAGAGAGACAGAGAGAGAGAGAGACATGTTGAAGATGGAGAAATGTAAAGATAGATAAAGGGAGATATGTGAAGAGAGAGAAAGAGTTAGAGAGGTAAGAGTAAGATAGTTTCAATGAAATTCTCTAAGAAATAACTGGAAGTTTTAAATGAGAGACAGAGAGAGAGGGAGAGAGGGAGAGAGGGAGAAAGTGAGCGGGAGGAGGAGAACCGAGATTAGGAGGTAGATAATAATAGTGGGGAAGAAAGTCACAGAGAGAGAGAGAGAAAGAAAGTAAGGGAGAGTGTAAATGAGAGAGAGAAAGTCAGCGTAGAAAGATAAAAAGTTAAATGGTGGAGAGAAATACAGAAAGCTTAAGAGAGAGAGAGAGAGAGAGATGAGAGTGGAGAGGAGTGAGAAGAAGGGAGATGAGGATGGGAGAGGGAGAGGGAGAGGGGCAGAGGGTGATTAGAAAAGAGAGTTGTGATAAAACAGAGAGAGAGAGAGAGAGAGAGAGAGAAAGAAGAAAGGGAAAACTGAGCAGCCAGTAAAATGCTGGTTTTAATGAATTAGAAATGGCGATGGAGAGATTTAGAGAGGAAATGGGATTATCTAAAAGATTGGGGGGATAAGGATATGAAGAAGAGTAAGGTTGTGATATACAGACATACGTTTATTACAATGTAGGCGTGTGTGTGTGTGTGTGTGTGTGTGTGTCTGTTGTGTGTGTATAGGCATATCTATATTACGCGTATATATACCTATATTCATTATATATACATACGTGTGTGTGTGTATAATGAATATAGGTATATACATGCGTAACACACACACATATATATATACACTCATACACACATACATATATACATACATACATGCAATGGCTATATGTATATGCATGTGTAATATATATATATATATATTATATAATATATACTCATACACACATACATATATACATACATACATACATACATACATACATACATACATAGGTGCATGCATGAATACATACATGCAATGAATATAGGTATATACATGCAGAATAGATATATATAAATATATATACACACATACATATAGATATACATACATACGTGCATGCATGAATACATGCATACATATGTGTATGCATGAACACATACATATATATCCAATGCATGCATACAAACACATACATTCATTGCACATAACGCTATGATAGAAAAATGGGAGAACAGCAGAAAAGTGGAAAAACGAAAACTGAGAGAGGTGGGAGGAGAAAGTAAGAGAGAGGTGTCGAGAAAGATATAAAAGTGAGCAGCAACGTGAGTACAGAAAGTGATAGTGAAGTAGAGGAACGTAACAAAGTTGATAATAAAAGACTCAAAGTGATGGCTTTCGACTAGTGACGGGGGTGCGGCGGACAGGGGTCAAATAACCGACTAAACGATGCAATAGATGTGAACGTCTCACCAGGGGTCGCTTCCATAGATTGACGTGCGTGTTAAGGTTCAACGAAAGGGTAGAATGGGTTTGTCTGAGATGGTCTTTGTGTTGGGCCTTTTGTCGTGTGGTTGTTGTTTGATGGCTGTGTATGGGTGTATATGTATGTATGCATGAATATGATATGAATGTAAGCGTGTAGGTGTGTATATATGTACGAGGCATTTGTGTGTATTTTAATAGATGTATGCGTATGTTAGCCTCTTGACGTGATTTTATTGTTTGATTCCTATCATAGTACGTACATATGTTTGTATGTATCTGTATGCATATATCTTGATATATAAATATATATATATATATATATATATATATATACTAACCAGTATCGCCCCGCGTTGCTCGGGTTTGTAGGGAAATAACTATAAAGCATTTTTAGATAGTTATAGCCAAAAAATTGGGAAAAAAATGTTAAATTTTTTTTTTAGTTAAAAGGTCGATGTGCGTCCCCTAGACAGTCTGTGGTTTGTGTTTCTGATTCTCGACCCCATGTCGAATTTATCGATTTTTTTCAGAACTGGGGGAACTTTTCAAAATTTTCGCTGCGTTAGTTTTGAATTATGACATTGGGCTATGTGTGTGTCAAGTTTCATCAGAATCGGTTGAAAGCCGTGGTCAGGGTGAGGGTACAAGCAAACAGACCACACAGAAACACACACAGACAACTGCCGTTTATATATAGAGATATATATATATATATATATATATATATATATATATATATATATATTTATATATATAATATATATTGACTGCGGCCATGCTGCAGCATCGCCTTTAGTTGAGAAAATTGATCACAGGACTTATTCTTTGTAAGCCTAGTACTTATTCTATCCGTCTATTTTGCCGAGCCGCTAAGTTATGGAGACGTAAACTCACTAGCATCGGTTGTCGAGCGATGTTGGGGACAAAAACAGGCACAAACATATACACACATACATGTCCAGTTCCTTGGGTTTGTGTCTATGTTTTCGTTCCTCATTGTGTTCGACGTTTTTTTTTGGTGTCCTGTACTCATATATGCGTGTATATATACATGTAGAGGAAGGTACGAACATATATGTTTATATATATGCATATGTTTTATTTATTAATATATATATATATATATATATATATACATATATACGACGGGCTTCTTTCAGTTTCCGTCTACCAAATCCACTCGCAAGGCTTTGGTCGGCCCGAGCCTATAGTAGAAGACACTTGCCCAAGGTGCCACGCAGTGGGACTGAACACGGAACCAAGCGGTTCGTAAACAAGCTACTTACCACACAGCCACTCCTATTGAATATATATACACACACATGTACATATATATATGTGTGTGTGTACATATACATATATATGTATTTATACATATATATGTATGCATGTATATGTATGAGAGGGCCTTTTGTTATGTGTCTATATACGCATAGGTACGTATGTACAGGTATGTATGTTTGGATGTGTGCTTAATGGTCTTTATTAGTGTGCCTATAATGTATGTGTGTATCGGAAAATATATGTGTGTGTGCTGCTATTTTATTTAGTGTCCTGTTCGATATGTATACACATGTATACATAAATCTGAATGATTGTGTTTGAAAATGCTATTTATAGCGTATGTATTTTTTGTATAGAAATGTATAAAATATGTATAACACTATTTGTGTATATTGCCTTTTAATTATTTTCTGCTCTAGATCGACCCGACTCCGCAGCTGATACTTAATTTATCAACCCTGAAAGGATGAAAGGCAAAATTGACCTCGGCGAAATTTTAACTCAAAACAACGCTTTCTACATTAGGCACAAGCCCTTAAATTCGTGGGGAGGAGATTAGTCGATCACATCGACCCCAGTGTTTCACTAGTACTTATTTTATCGACGCCGGAAGGATGAAAGGCAAAGTCGATCTCGGCAGAATTCGAACTCAGAATGTAAACCCGCTAAGCATTTCGCCCGGCGTGCTAACGTTTCTGCTAGCTCGCCGCCCTAAGTCCATCATAAATATTTATTTCTTTATTGCCCACAGAAAGCTAAACACAGAGAGGACAAACAAAGACAGACAAACGGATTAAGTCGATTACATCGACCTCACTGTGTAACTGATACTTATCTAATCAATGTCGACTTTGCCTTTCATCCTTTCGGGATGAAAGTCAACGTCGACCTCAGAGGAATTTGAACTCAAAACGTAACAGCAGAAGAAATACCGCTAAGCCCTTCGTCCGGCGTGCCAAAGTTTCTGCGAGCTCGCCGCCCTAAAACCATCACAAGCATTCTTTTCTACTCTAGGCACAAGGTCCGAAAGTTTTGGGGGGAGGTCCAGTCGATTAGATCAACCCTACTACGCAACTGGTACTTAATTTATCGACCTCGAACAGATAAAAGAAAAATTCGACCTCGGCGGAGTAACCAACACAAATATTCTTTTCTACACTAGGCACAAGGCCCGAAATTTTGGAGGAGGGAGCCAATTGATTATATCGACCCCAGTACACAACTGGTTCTTAATTTATCAACCCCGAAAGGATGAAAGGCAAAGTCGACCTCGACGGAATAACCATCACAAATATTGAGCCACTTTGCAAGTAACCTCCCGCCAGTCACGACTCTACGACTACAATTGTTTTTTTTCTCTTCTTTTTTTTTGTTTCTTGATAAAGATTATTTGGCAGTTTCCAGCGTTTCTTATGATCAACCAGCCATTTCTTCACCAATTCCAGACTTTCTTCCGCCATAAAATTTTCTAACCTAATATTAAACTGTTGTATAAGCTGGATGTTATGCGAAATTATATTTATTTATTTATCATGTATTTGCGTAAGTACAGAATACTTGGTAATGCTTCTATATTCTACAGCTTCCATTTAAATCTGTAAAAGCATCAATTTAAAAGAAATTTTCTCCTAATATTCATATTCATATTATATATATATATATGAATATCAAGCATCCACAATAAAAAGGTTACGATATATATACATTTGTGTGTGTGTATATATATATATATACATATTATTGAAAAGGTTGCAAGATGCAACGAAAGTTTTAGAAAAATATTTTTATAATCTGGAAATTTCACCGGTGAGTGTGTTAAATTGCAAAGCACCAAAAGAGAATGACTCTCCCTAGACACAAGAGAATACATACATACATATATATATATATATATATATATATATATATATATATAAACACACACACACACAGATATATATATATAAACACACACACACACAGATATATATTTATATATATATATATAATAGTCTACATCCACTATAAAAATGTTACGATACTAACTGTTAAATCGGGTACGTGCATATATGTATCTATATATTTATCTGCACGCACGCATACAACCTCTCTCTCTCTCTTTCTTTATCTCTCTCTTTCTCTCTCTCTCTCTCTCTCTCTCTCCCTCTCTCTCTCTCTCTCTCTCTCTCTCTCTCTCTCTCTCTCTCTCTCTCTCTCTCTCTTAGAAACACATCTGTATTTGTGCTAGTATGCACGTTCGGGTTACGTATTGATGTTGTTTTCTTAGAATTCTATTATGTGTAGATTCACATAGATTCCGTGTTCATGATTTCATGTATTTATGTATATATTCGTGCATGCGTAAATAAATACATACACACGAGGACATACACACACACACACACACACACATAGGGAGAGATTCATACATATATACATATATAACTAATACATCTGTTTGTTTTGTACACCGCTTGTCTTCGTCGTTTGTTTTTTTCGTGAACTCTCCCTATATATATACCTATTTCTTTATTACCCACAAGGGGCTAAACATAGAGGGAACAAACAAGGACAGACATAGGTATTAAGTCGATTACATCGACCCCAGTGCGTAACTGGTACTTAATTTATCGACCCCGAAAGGATGAAAGGCAAAGTCGACCTCGACGGAATTTGAACTCAGAACGTAATGGCAGGCGAAATACCTATTTCTTTATTACCCACAAGGAGCTAAACACAGAGGGAACAAACAAGGCCAGACATAGGTATTAAGTCGATTACATTGACCCCAGTGCGTAACTGGTACTTAATTTATCGACCCCGAAAGGATGAAAGGCAAAGTCGACCTCGGCGGAATTTGAACTCCCAACGTAACGCAGACGAAATACCGCTAAGCATTTCGCTCACGTGGTCGCACATGTTGATCCTATCTTTTCTGACCACTACGAACTTCTCCACTGGACTCTTAGCTACTCTTTATCTACCATTTACGGCTTCGTTTGGATATTTACCCTCCGGCTGCACCTCTCCTACACACGGATCACAGTGGACTCTACCCTTGATGAGAAATCCTTGCAATACACCACGACGTCTAAAAAAAACCTTTGAACGTTACGTAAAACTGTTATTATTGTCATTACTTTATTTTTATATTTATTTTTATGCTTTCTACTTTCCTTGTTTTTTCCGTGTCCCTTTCAGTAGAAGAGCGTAGGCTCGAAACGTAAAATACTTTTTCTGGACCTGGAAAAGTGCTTCACAGCATTTCATCCGATCTACATGAAACCCATTAGCACATTTCCTAATTTATAAGACAAGGGATGTGGCTGTTATTTTTTGCAGATCGAGTGACTACCTACACCAGTGGTTCTCAACTAAGGTCCATATGACCCACGGGGGTCCAGAGAAGATATTGCCTTTAAAATTTATCAGCAATAACTTGGTTATACTTTTACAATACATAAATTATTTTAACAAGTTTTATATAGTAAAGTTTATTTGCCAACATAACATGACAGTCCTGGTTTAGGACGAATGTTGCTGTAATTTAGCCCCAGGTGACATCGTCTCCAGTTGGCTATATGGCACGATCTGTGTCCTTAAATTTTCGAACAAGAGAATCTATCATCCCCATTCAGCTCAGAACAATATCTGTGTATCGCGATTTCCGGGGCTAAATTACAGCAACTTCCATCCTAAACCAGGACTGCCATATTATGTTGGCAAATAATCTTTACTCCAAAGTACTGTTGCTGAATATCTCTCCTTGTGAGATTTACAAATAATAATTTTCGAAGTTTTATGTAGTTCCTAATTGTATTTTTTTAAATATCGAATGGCTATGGGGACCCAGCATTAACCCTTTAGCGTTTAAACCGGCCTCATCAAGCCCAAATATTCTATATATGTTTTACGTTCAAACAAGGCGGATCTGGTCTCTCACATCTGCTCTACAACTTCCACTCTAAAACTAAACAATAACATCATTGAAATCTGAAAGCTATAAGATAATACATGGTTAATTTAAAACTATGAGAATAAATAAGCATTACATTTGATAAAATAATCTGAATGCTTATGGATTAAAATATTCCAGAGACAAAACTAGTTGAGAAGCACTGTCCAAGAGTCGCCCTGTTGGTGTATTTAATTCAGGATATATTTCACCGATGAGATCTATAAAGCACGTCAAATGCCGTGATCAACCTCCCTTTTTACCAGAACTACGTGATCCAGCGTATCACTTCCTTTGCAAGATATCATATGAAAGAGATTTGCTTGCTATTTCCTAGATAGAGTGAACTTGTAGAGTTCCTTGTTAGCTCTTAATGTATGTGTGCAAGAAAGAGAGAGAGAGAGAGAAGAAATTTACAAATGGTTGCACGTGTAACAGGTGCAATGGTATAAATGAGTGTTAGTGGAAGTAACAGGAAACAGTGACACGTGAAGGGTGGCTATGAGGTGAGGTATGAGTAATTCGTAAGAAGTGGCAGGTGAGTGGAAGTGTGAGTGAAGACTAAGACTTAAGAGGCGACACTTACAGCAAGGTGAGGTGTGAGTAGATAATTGACACTACACTGTTTAACGTCAGGTGAACAATGAATAACAGATGATGTTTATATAAACTCAGGATGAGTAATACGGTGGTATGAGAGAATGTGTGCATTTGTGCCTGTCTGTGTGAGTTTGTGTGATTGTGTGTCTGTGTGTGTGTGTGTGTGTAAGAATCAGAACTGATGGCCCTAAGCACAAGCCTTGACAATGGTGCTCCTCTAAATCCTTCTATTGTTAAACTGACAAGATATTAAGGCATAATAAGTGCTGAATGTGAAATAATAAATTACAAATTCATTTAAACCAGGCCCTAAACTATGCTGACTATAACAACCTGTTATTTAAATTTGATTTATTCAACACTGAATGGCAATAAACATGTAATAAGTTGTCAGATAAATTCGTTCGCTTTTTTTTTTTTTTTTTTTGCAAATGGTAGAGGTCTTTTATTAAATATTTCCGACTCTTTTGAATTAACACCAAAACTATATTATCTCGCGAAAATATCATTTAGAGCAGCAGGCATGGCTATGTGCTAAGTAGCTTGCTTACCAACCACATGTTTCCGGGTTCAGTCCCACTGCGTGCCCACCTTGTGCATGTGTCTTTTACTATAGCCTCGGGCCGACTAAAGCCTTGTGAGTGGATTTAGCTGAAGGAAACTCAAAGAAGCCCATCATATATATTTATGCAAATATCCGTGTGTGTCATTGTGTTTGTCCTCTACCATGTGACTACCGCGTGTTATTTTGTTTATGTCCCTCTATTTGCGGTTCGGCAAAAAGTGATGAAAGAATAACTACTCAGCATAAAAGTCATAAATACTAAGGTCCATTTGTTCGACAATTACAAGGTTTCGGTTTCGGTCCCACTGAGTAGCACCTTGAGCAAGTGTCTTCTACTATAGCCCCGGATCTACCAATGCTTTGTGAGTACATTTGGTAGACAGAAGTTGTAGAAGATTCCGTTGTATATGTGTATCTTCGTGTTTGCGTTTGTGTCGATCCATCCCCACCGCTTGACAACCGGTGTTTGCTTGTTTATGTCTCTGTAAATAAGCAGTTTGGCAACAAAAAAAAAATAGAATTTAGTATTTAAAAATAAGTACTGGAATCGATTTGCTCGACTAAATCACTTTTAGTTGTGCTTGGCATGGCCACAATGCCACAACTGAAACGAATAAAAGATAAAAGACAATAACTTAATGCCCACGGGCATATGGCGTAGGGGCTAAGGGCACGGGCTACTAACCCCAAGATTCCGAGTTCGATTCCATGCAGTGACCTAAACAACAACAACAATAATAATAATAATAATAATAACAACAACAACAACATCGAAAATACCTTAGGAATGAGAACCCAGGTTCGAAATTTCCCCAAGACACATGAAGAAGCTGGAGGGTATATCAGCGAAACGTTGTGTTAGCAACAAACAAGATGAGGACAAATATCCGTCGAATGTAAATAATGTAAATAACATAAGGTGTTCTATTGTTATCTATTTCAAAATTTTTTGTATCACACTCCTATGATTAAATTTAGGTGGGTTTATTCTTGGATAATAAACCTTTAACGACAAGATCTTTACAGTTCCTAATAAGCAGTTCAGATGCATATCTTCTATGGGCTTTTTCAGTCCAAATTTTTGTGTCCACTTCTTGAGTCCACTTCTTCCCCGTCATTCCTAACCAGCAATGACCATTGGTACGACCTCACTTTTTCTACAACCCTTTCTTTATTCTTATATAAAATAGACAGAACAGATCAATTATGTAGCAAATCTGTTCCTTCTACTCAGACACCATGATATCTGGTCTGTTACGCTCTAGGACATGATGCGTTTGGATAGGGAAGTCCTTAAGAAGTGTATTGTTATTGGAGGAGACATCCTTCGGTCATGATTGACCATGGGATTGCACCTAGAAAGTTACTCACCGAAGCACAAGTCCGGGCAAGGTAGTTTATGGAAGAACAGCAGTCGCCCATACATACCAGCCTCCAAGGAAAAGGCAAAAGCTGACACAGCTTGTCACCTGTGACGTCACAACTCATTTCTACAACTGAGTGAGCTGGAGCAACGTGAAATATAGCGTCTTGCTCAAGAACACAACACACAGCCCGGCCGGGAATCGAACTCACAACCTCCCGATCGTAAGCTCGACGCTCTAACCACTGAACCATATACCTATTATTATTATTATTATTATTATTATTTTTTTTTTTTTTTTTATTATTATGTAGGCAGCGAGCTAGCAGAATCGTTAGCACGCCGGGTAAAATGCTTAGCGGCATTTCTCCACGTCCTCACGTTTTGAGTTCAAATTCCACCGATGTCGACTTTGCCTTCCATACTTTCGAGGTCGAGAAATTAAGTACCACTTAATGTAATCGACTAGCCCTTCCCACAAATTTCAGGCCTTGTGCCTATAGTAGAAAATATTATTATGTAGGCGGCGAACTGGCAGAGTTATTAACACGCCGAGCAAAATGCTTAGCCCGAGGTCGATTTTACTTTTCATCCTTTCGAAATTAAAAAATTAATACCAGTTATGCAATGGGGTCGACGTAATCGACTACCCCCTTCTTCCAAAATTTCAGGCTTTCTGCCTACAGTAAAAAGGGCTATTATTTTTTCTTCACCTCTCAGAAGTTAACATACACGCAGTGGCTACATGAAAACAGGACATCATGTATTTGTATAAGTGATTTCCAATTTGAATATATTCCAAAGTTTCAAATTACATCATTAACCCCTTCATTAACGGATACCCCCTTCGGTCACGAATGCCAATGGGATTGCACCTAGAAAGTTACCCTCCGAGGAACAAGTCCGGGCAAGGTTGTTTATGGAAGACCAGCAGTCGCCCATGCATACCGGCCTCCCCTCTCCACGCCACCAGTGTTATCCAAGAGGAAAGGCAAAGGCCGATACAGCTTGGCATCTGTGACGTCGCAACTCATTTCTACAACTGAGTGAACTGGAGCAACGTGAAATAAAGTATCTTGCTCAGCCGGTCGGGGATTCGAACTCACAACCTCACGGATATAAGTTCGACGCTCTGACCACTGAGTCATGCGCCTTCATACCATAATAATATTAACAACAAAATTATAATCGTTGTTGCTGACGTCAAGAATTTTCTTGTGTGGATATTTGTGGGTATGTACATGTATACACGTATGTAAGTATATAATTGTGTGCATGAGGTATGTGTGTGTATGTGCATATGCATGTACGTTTGAACGTAAGTATGTATATAATTGTGTGTGTGTGTGTATGTATGTATATATGTATGTATGGTTGTATGAATGTATGTATGCTTTTATGTATATAATTGCATGCTTGTGTGTATAGATATGTATATATGTATGTTTGTATGTATGCAGGCATGCATGTATGCATGTGTGTGCATGTGTATGTATGTATACATGAATGCATGCATGTATGTATGTCTACATGCATGTATGTATGTATGTGTGCATGTGTGTATATATATATGTACATCTGTATGTATGTATGTATCTATGTATGCGTGTGTATATGTATGTGTATAATATGTGTATGCATGCATGCATATAACAGTGTGTATCATTATGTGCATTTTAGATGCACCATTTGCTCCATGGCGAATCTAACATTAAGAATATTTCTGTTCTTCGGTCCTCCATTCCCCTTGGTGCCATTAATACGTGCTTAGTTTGCCAAACTGTTAATCCAGATATGGTATGTACGTACACACACACACACACACACGCATACATGCACAGACATACATACACAAGCATATATGCACAAGCATGCATTCATCTATATATATATTTATGGATATATATGTATATATATATATATATATATATATGTGTTATATATATATATATATATATATATATAATATATATATATTATATATATATATATATGTATATATATATACGTGTGTATGTATATATTCATATATATATATATATATACACGTGTGTATGTATATATAAATGATTGTGTGTGTGGAATTTGGGGTGTATCCCTTTGGTTTCTCTGTCTATGATTGTTTGTTTATTTATTCCAATTATATTAGTACGAAATTACATGCGAGAGTTACAAAACTCGGTATGTTCTCCTACTCTTTTTCATTCTTGAGTAATAAAATCTACTCTTTTTCATTCTTAGAATTCTTCTTTTAACAATGAAATACAAACTACTTCGCTGGAATTTAAATAACAATTACAGTAAAGTGTTTCACGCTAAACTTGCATCTTCCCACTCTTTTACTTTTAGAGATTGAATATGCATCGTATGTAGTTTGTTTGTCGCTTGCTTTTGTCTGGCAACCATACAAGTTCAAGAGACTTCAAGAGACTTACTTGGTAATGTTATTAATTGCATTAAGTGTAAATTTATATTCTGACTAGGAGGGGAGTTTGTTGATTTATATATTATGTACATATATATATATAAGTAACATTATAGATGTGGGCATATGAGCTTATATATAAATAAATTTCAGCTTTAAATTGCATGACAAATAACCAGTATTTAAAATGCCATGTGTTTTCCCGTTCATAATACTGTACACGTATCATTTGGTATATATCTGAAGTTTGGGTTTGACACAGAATACATGCAGAAAATGCAAAAAAAAAAACAAAAAAAAACAATGAGTGACTGTTTATAAAATATTTAGTTACAGTATGCTACGTACGTTGCATCAGCAAAAATTATTACTAGTTGTATAATAGAAATTACTTAATCAAAATGTAACTAGTTAAGAGATGTCACAATCGTGGAGGCATTGTTTACTTTTGTCAATAACAAAACACCCAGGTAATGTTGCATAAAGTTACACATCTCTGAAGATCTTATATATATATTTACGACGATCACCATTCAGAGTCCGTGTACCAAATTCATTCACAAAGCTTTGGTAGGTCCGAAGCGATAGTAAAAGACACTTGCCGAAGGTGCCATGCAAAGTCACTAAACCCGGAACTATGTGGTTAGGAAGCATGAATCTTACCACAGAGCCACGCCTGCGTCCATAGATATATACAAACACCTTGCCTTCGTAGTTACTCGATCACTGATTAAATCCCAGGAGATCATTGAAACTAGACCGACTAATTCTCTAATTTTGGTCAATAGTGGCTGTGTGGTAAGTAGCTTGCTAACCAACCACATGGTTCCGAGTTCAGTCCCACTGCGTGGCACCTTGGGCAAGTGTCTTCTGCTATAGCCTCGGGCCGAATAATGCCTTGTGAGTGGATTTGGTAGACGGAAACTGAAAGAAGCCTGTCGTATATATGTATATATATATATATATATATTATATATATATATATGTATGTGTGTGTTTGTGTGTGTGTGTCCCCCCACCCGATGCTGGTGTGTATACGTCCCCGTCACTTAGCGGTTCGGCAAAAGAGACCGATAGAATAAGTACTGGGCTTACAAAGAATAAGTTCCGGGGTCGATTTGCTCGACTAAAGGCGGTGCTCCAGCATGGCCGCAGTCAAATGACTGAAACAAGTAAAGAGTAAAAGAGTAAAAGAGTAAAGAGTAACTGTGTCCAGGATTTTCCCGAACGAGCGATTTCACAGCTTACATTAGAGTAACTATCAATGTCTTACGTTGTTGATGTCGGCAGGTCAAAGATCGAACTACGGTTTATTCAACAATAGAAATGTATGTAAGAAGAAACTCAATCGTTTATTCATTAATTTTTCTTTTTTTTTAATTCCTTCTTCTCCAGTTCAATATTGAACGCAAAAGATTCTAACTTCACATACCAATGGCTGTTAGGCAATATTTATCGAAAATATATCCATCGCATACACATTCGCTGAAATCATATTGACCAAAAGATGAATTAGTTCAAAGATATTCATAGAGAAATAAATTGCTCGAATGACAAACTGATGAAAATCGTTAGTCGAAAAGAAAAGGTACAATACTCGCCGAAGTTTTTATACTTTGAAAGGAAATAACAAAATAACGAAATATATACCTATGCATGTATGATTTTCGTATATGTGAATGAGCTATATTTTGTGGTATCAAAATAAACAAGACTGAGTGCAAATGACAATACATTCTAAGAAGTGGAGTTCCTTTATGTCAAATAATGCCAAAACGTGTTCTATACTCCAAAAAATTGAACTGTTTGGCTCTGTAAAGAGAGAGAGAGAGACTATAGAAAAATACCGAGGAAACGCGTATAAACTTGGATATAAATATATGAATTTGAGAAAGAAGTTATTTGAACTTGTAGTGTAGGGAGCAAGAACCAACACTGCAAAACATTTTCCACTACACTCTATCGAATCTGGTAATGCAGACAAACAAACACACCTTATGACCTACAGATGACACACTTAAATATACATACGGCGGGTTGCTGAAAAGTTCCTGGATTTCAGTAAAAGAAAAAATCTTCCATTTAGTGGAAAATTGTTTTATTATAACATAACAACACATATTTACATATACATGTATGTGTGTGTTTATATATACAAGTCTATCTTCAGAAAGGTTGTACAACACTGCAGTCATGTCTAAGACTAACATCTAATGTTCGAAATGATTATTATCTTATATATGAAATATGACGTCTCATATCCTATGGTCGATAATATCTCGTCACAACTAAACTGATTCTTAAACCTTTGACCATATTTACCTACCTATCTACCTATCTATCTACATATCTGTCTATCTATTTTGCTATCTGCCTGTCTATCTATCTATTTATCTATTTTGCAATCTATCTGTCTGTCTATCTATCTATCTAACAAAGTAACTAACTGTTTGTCATTATTTATATATATATATTATATATATATATATGTATGTATGTATGTATGTATGTATGTATGTATGTATGTATGTATGTATGTATGTATGTATGTATGTGTGTGTGTTTGTGTATGCGTGTGCATGTGTGTGTGTGTGAGTGTTTATATGTGTCTGTCTGTTCGTCTGCCTAGCCGCTTTTGTCTCTGTGCAGATAAATATGTGTAGATACAAACATAATATGCATATATTTATACAAGTATATTAACGCATATAATATATATGTAAATTGTATATACAACACATACATATATGCATATATAAATATATATATATATACATATACATTAACATACTTATATATGTGTGTGTATATACACACACACACACACACATATATATATATATGTATATATGTATACATATATATATATATATATTATATATATATATATATAATATATATATATATATATATATGTATATATATATATATATATATATTATTATATGTATGTATTATGTATGTATGTATGTATGTATGTATGTGTGTGTGTTTGTGTATGCGTGTGCATGTGTGTGTGTGTGAGTGTTTATATGTGTCTGTCTGTTCGTCTGCCTAGACGCTTTTGTCTCTGTGCAGATAAATATGTGTAGATACAAACATAATATGCATATATTTATACAAGTATATTAACGCATATAATATATATGTAAATTGTATATACAACACATACATATATGCATATATAAATATATATATATATATACATATACATTTACATACTTATATATGTGTGTGTATATACACACACACACACACATATATATATATATATACATATATATGTATATATGTATACATATATATATGTATGAACATACTCACACACACACACACACTAACATACATACACATATATTTATATATCAAGACATTCTCTACAGTCGTGACTTTGTGATTTTCAATACAGAATTTCATTATAAAATCTTTTTTGTACATCATATTTCGATCACAACTGATCTTTATCAAATATATCAAATATACAGTTGAATATAGTGGTAGTGAGATAGGGTCAGATAGGCTCGAAATCTATAAACATTTTTAAAAAAATAAATATTCTCTGGTCTGTTGGTAGTCTGTCTTACAATCCCCACAAGCCATCTGCGTTGATTGATTAAACATAGCAGAGTAGTATAACTTTATCATGAAACACTGTTTCCATCTATACATGAAATACAACAAATGATAGCATATTCACCGTGGGAAATTCGAATCATTTTTCTCGGTAAAATGTTGATAATAGCAGCCAAATGACACTATGAACTTCCTTTTAACCGCTTTGTTCACCTTTACACTGTTCGAAGTGATATAGTTAAACTGTGTGAGGTAAACTCGAAGCATTGTAATATGTGAAATCGAACACGAATTTTGAAGCAATGTGATGCGATTAGGAATGGAAAAATAGTATAAATTATATTTTACAAGCTATCGATCATAAGGGATATGTATCAAACGTAGTCGAATAAAAAAAGAAATCTTCCCTATTGAGACAAGTCGTATTGTATCCGAACTCAATAAACTTTTATATATTTACTTGTTTTAGCTACTGGGCTTCGGCCATGCTGTGGCACCCCACTTCAAGTGTTTAGCCGATGTAACTGAATATGGTGTGCCTCTTTTTCTAAGCCTAGTACTTAGTCTATCGGTTGTTGAGCGTTGCAGGGATGGCCGCAGTGTAATGACTGAAGCAAGTAAAAAATTAAATACACACACACAAACATATATATATATATATATATATATATATATATATATATATATATATATATATATATATATATATATATCAACAATTGAGGGTAAAATTAATTAATCAATTTCACCAAGTGTTCAGTATGTAAAAGGACCATTTAAGCGAAGTAGTAGAAATGGCTAAAAAAATTTTTTTGGGGGCTGCTATTTCTACTAAGTTCAGTATGTGGCAAAGTAATTTATTTTACTAAGCCCTAATTATATATATATATATATATGTTTATGTGTGTGTATACATACATATATATATATACATGGGCGAAGCTATGTGGTAAGAAGCTTCCTTCTCAACCACATGGTCCCAGGTTGAATCCCACTACGTGGCACCTTGGGCAAGTGTCTTCTACTATAGCCTAGAGCCCATATATGGTAAAGTATTATATATACATATATATATATGTTTGTGTGTGTGTGTGTGTGTGTGTGTGTGTGTGTGTGTTTATATATATCGGTTGAGAGTAAACATGATAAATTTTGTCATCATCATCGTCGTCGTCATCATCTTCGTCGTCATCGTCGTCGTCGTCATCGCGTTAGCTCTCATCGACGTCATCATCATCGTGTTAGCTCTCATCGCTGTCATCGTCATCGTCATCGTCATCGTCGCTGTCATCGTCATCGTCATCATACTAATATCATCGCTGTCATAACTACCACCACTACTAGCATCATTATTATATTCTTCATCATTGGCGTAATCACCATTTTCGTCATCCTCACCATAGACACCATCGTCATCGTCATCATCATCATCTTCATCAACAACAACAACAACAACATTTAGGATGTGTATAGGTTACAGTCACTAGGCTTTTAAAGATGGCAACCACTCACCACCACCATCCTGCGCCCCCGCGCCCCGCTTCTCCTCCAATCTTGGTGTCTACGCATTCGCAGACATTGTCACCAGATTAAGATTTTATTATTAGTCAGATTCTTGGCGATTAGAACTGTCATTCTTCGAGAGTGGTTTTATAAGTTTCAGCATCAGGTACACACACACACACTCGTATACACACACACACACACACACACACACACACTTACGCACGCACACAGACACACACACACACTTCATAACACATAGATATACATCTACCTAATCTACGAAGCGAGCTCTTGCATATACACACACACACACACACACAAACACACACACACAAACACAAACACACACACATATATATATAATATATATATATATATATTATACATATATATACGCATACACACATATATAGGTACATATGTGTGTATGTGTCTGTGCGCGTGCGTGCCTGCGTGTGTGTGTTTATACTTACATACATATATCCATGTATAAATGCTTATATAACTAGAGATAGATAGATAAATAGGCAGGCAGACAGACAGACAGGCATGCAGGCAGGCAGACAGATGGATGGATAGATAGATAGATAGATAGATAGATAGATAGATAGATAGATAGATAGATAGATAGATAGATAAATAGATAGATAGATATAGATAGATAGATAGAGAGAGAGAGAGAGAGTGATATATATCACTCTCTCTCTCTCTCATACATATATATACATATAAACATACATAAATACATACATATATATTGTTACAGATACAAATGTGTGTGTGTTTATGCCTATTTGTGTTTTTCGGTGTTTCTATGTATAGATATATATTTGTGTAAATTCTCCTCTGTATATGCATGTGAATGTGTATAAACGCGTATATATTCATACCTACATTTAGAAAAAAAACTCATACACGCGCAGATGCGTGTTTGTGAGGATTATGCTAAAGGTAGACAATGGGCATTGAATAAGCTATGGGTCAAAGGTGTTATAACGCGCTATGTAGAAATATTTTGACGACAAAATTATTTATTTTCAGCTTTAGACGTTTTGGCGCAGCTGTTTTGGCTTCACTGATTCGCCGCCGACTTACATGACATGAGACGTTTTAATGTTTCTTTCGTTTTAAATTTTTTCTCGTGACCTTATATACAGAGACTCCCAGACACTCAGAGGGAAGGAAGTTATTCTCAGACATTGGACCATGTTAGAATACTTCCACCACAGAGGTCTCCGCTAAGGGCATCTAATGACGTGGTAGTGATGCTAAACCGAGTGACGGATTAAGACCGCTAACTTGAGAACTAGAATAGTTGTACAAACAGGCTTATACACCATTATTTAACCAAATTCTGCTCACTAGTTATTGATGGATCTCAGGTTGTGGTAGCTAGACAGAATAGGAAATCATGTATTCACAATACGATTTTTGCGACCTCACCGCCACGTCCGTTAGAACTAACACTCGACTTATCCTTAAATTATTCCCTACGAAATAAGAATGAGAAGAGGAGAAGCAGCTCGATTGATATACTGAGAGGCTTGACTTCAAAGAAACGTAAGAGAAAAACTGAGAGAAATTTCCACCATTTATCTCTGAAAAAAAAATCTAATACCATTTCGAAAACGACCCAGTGTAGTAAACTAAAGATAGCTGACTGTATAAAGTGAGAAGAAAAAACCTATTCATAGTTGCGAGTTCAATCCGGTTATATTTGTTGTTTTTATCTTATTTAATTATTTTATTTATTTGTTTGTATGTTGTGGAATGGAACACTTTATTCTCAATTCAACGAGATGTCTGTAATGAATAGAAACAAAAGGAATGTGGGTTTGTTCTGTATGAGACCACATTTCATCACTCAATTCACCTATCTGTCAGAAATAGATACCAGATCACCAGATCACCTGGGGGTATATTTCCCCCAGGTGATAATTGACCAGGTTTCTATCCCAGAATATGAAAGATGTTAAAATTTATTTTTCAATCCCTTCATGATGTGGAACTATACGGTGCTAAGCACAAATCCATTAAAAAGAAGAAACAATAATACCCTCGGGTGTGCTCAGACGAGACGTTAACATTTTTAAGCCTCACAAACAGTAAAAAATAAAAGAACAGAAAAGTAAATGAATCCTCCGTCAATATCGACGATGATTATTCCAATTGTGCAATTAACTGAACCACCTACTCATTGTATGAGTCACTGAGCGCTCCGCAGACACTTGTATATTGAACCATATATTGGTGTGAAAGAAACTGTCTGTGATAAGACTGGCATTTTTTAAATTACAAGTAGCCATTTTGTCTGATTGTACCGCAGTCACTTGTGACCTTAATATAATGTCCATATTCATATAATGTAAATCAAGGTGGCGAGATGGCAGAATCCTCAGCGGGCGAAATGCGTAGCCGTATTTCGTCTGCCGTTACGTTCTGAGTTCAAATTCCGCCGAGGTCGACTTTGCCTTTCATCCTTTCGGGGTCGATGTAATCGACTTAATCCGTTTGTCTGTCCTTGTTTGTCCCCTCTATGTTTAGCCCCTTGTGGGTAATAAAGAAACAAATACTTTCGCAGCATCCATGTTGGCGCAGCATCAATGTCGCCACAGCATCAATGATTCCGCAAGTGTCGACAGATTTTTGTTAAGTATAACCCTTTAAACGTGCTTTAGGATCCTTCCCTCCCGATTTTCTGTTGGGTTTTCTCCTTCATCTATTTTTGTTCACTCTCACTACATTACCCTACAAGGTAGCGGAGCTTTATTATTACAGTGGGCATGGTTTGTGCTGAGCCTGTCCCACTCGCTCGTCCTTCAAACTTCTATTGATCTGGTGCAACAAGTGTCACAAGCCTAGTAGTTATCAGGAGGTAGGATTTATACACAGGTACCTTTTTCTTAGATGAGCAAATAAAGAGCTGAAAGTCATCAGCTTCCATGGGTCCGTTGGTGTGTCTGTGAATGACCTTCGTCTGGCTGTAATTCTATCATCACTATTATGTAACAAGTGATGTAAGAGTACTGTTAACACAGCAGGACACAGTTTTGGCTTATAAGTAGGTTTAATATACTTCCTCGTATATTATGGTTGCATAACAAAATGCGGTGTCCCTACAGGTCATCAGTATTTACGTACCAGCTTCAGGGAATGCGTTTGGTATGTACAATTGGTATATTCAGAAAGCTTATACCGCTAAATATTGTGGCTGTTTAAGCAATGTGTTCGTGGAGGATTAATGGGTTGACTGGGCTGAATGATGAAAGAGCAAAAGCTACTGAAATATGGTATATACGTCTATTACCCATTTTTCATCTCCGTTCTCATTGTTTGTTTATATCAGGCGTCTCGGATACGAAACGTCGTAACAAAAGTCAGAGTTGGCTATAATTTCTTTAGAAAATATGTAGAAGAAAACCCTAACAAGTGATTATAATGTAAATGTAAGGCAGCGAGCTGGCCGGATCGTTAGCACGCTGGCAAAAATTTTTAGCGGCATTTTGTCCCTCTTTACGTCCTGAGTTCAAATTCAGACCGAGGTTGACTTTGCCTTCTATCATTTTGAGGTCGATAAAATAACTACCAGTTGAGTATAGGGGTCGATGCAATAGACTTACTCCTTCACCCGAAATTGCTGGCCTTGCGCCAAAATTTGAAACCATTATAGCTTAAATGTTCCATGTAACATGTACCCTTAACATGACGCTGTCAGAGAGAATTAACATAAAAGTGAGTGGGATTTAGATGTCCTTTTGGATTTAAGGGTAGAATATACATGTATTACAATGTACGTTGACATGGCTGAGTATTCCAGTGTCACTCGTCTTTTTAACGTAATTTTCAATCATAATCAATGGAACAAACTGCGTCCTTTCAGTTAGAACCATCGGCCATCCGGCGAACTTCCTTATAGTTTACATCTATCAGATTTCATTCGCATTCACAAAGCACTGATCGACACGGGCCCACAGCTGAAGACACTTATCCGAGTTGTCGCGCAGTAGGATCGAAACTACGACTTCAAAAGCGAGCATTTTAAATACTCGGCCATGCCTGTGTCCTACATCTCGTACACACACACGCACACACGCACACGCACGCATAAGTATATACATACGCATACACGCAGGACGAGAAGGGTAACGGCGGTAGGTAATGTAGAACACACACATATACACACAAAAAAAACTAATAATAAAATCAAAAATAAAGAATATGCCAGCGATGAAGAAATTGAGAAGGATTTCTGCGAAAAATCTGTTTAGTAAAAACATCTGGTTCCCTTTAACAGTAACATTAATTAGTTTCTTGCATATTATCCAAATGTTAACCCGAATTCACTTCTTAAACTCTAACATTTCTTTGGCGTTTCACAGTGACATTTTTTTTCCAAGGGATCGGTTTGTTTTTTAATAACTATTTTGTTTTGGATTTTGCTGTTGTTCTGTTGGTTAATTCTTTTCTCTTTATAGAATTTTATTTATTTATTTATATTATTATTTTTTTTCTGCCCTCCTGTCTTGCATTCGCCAGTCGGTTCGGGTGGTTGACATCTCTTATTTGCAAAGTCTTTTAGCTATTTTGGCATAAGGAAAAAGAAAGGAAAGAAAAAAAGAAGGGAGGAAATTAAGCTCTGTTTTTACTCCCCTTGCCCACGAAACTTTAACTACTGTTAAAGCAAAGTGTGAAAGGGACAGAGAAAATAGATTGGCGTCTTTGACAAGGATGCAGACGCGATGAAAACCACGTCAAAGGCCACGCATTCGGCTCGTAATACTGCTGCTTATAACGATTTTCAAACGTTATGTGTTTTCTTTGAATATGCTGTTGAACATATCAACCCGAATATTTGTTTGGGACTTCGTCTACAACAGAATGAAGAAAGGCAAAGTTGACTTCGGCAGGACTGGAACTCAGAATATAAAGGAATGCAACGATTATCATCGACATCATCATCAGCAGCAGCAGCAGCATCATCATCATCATCATCATCGCCATCATCATCACTGTCAAGTTTTTTGTTAATATTATCGCTATTATTGCTCTTTAGTTTTGTTTTCAGCTTTTTTTTTTAATAAAAAAAAAAGGACTTGTTATCTTTATCATTTTCAGCAACAACGTTCTTCGGAATATCTGAAGGCCTACCCCCATTATCTGAGTGGAAATAATGGTCCTTCCTAAGTTATTTTCCTTGTGTACATATTTTTTCTGCAAACATCCAATTCACTTTGTTTATTACTGCTAAAATGTGTCCACCACTGAGGTAACGGGAACAGATGCTAGTCCCAGCTGCTGTAGTTCGCATACTTCTGAAAACACAAGACGAATTTAAAGAAAGACTAAAACGAAACAAATATCTTTTAAAGAAGCAGATATAATTATAGATACATGTATTTAGTTGCAATGGGAAAAACATAGAAGAAAAAAGATAGTCCAAGCCTAAATGTTAAAAAAAGCAGCCAGCAACGACCACAACAGCAAATCATAGTTGGCAAGTGTTGCAAGGGAGAAAATGGTTCACAATATGAGTCACTTTTCAAGGAAATGAAAATGCGTGGAAGGAGTGTGTTACAAACGAGAGCACCTCCTTGCCTGAGGAACTTTAAGCAAGAGAGGATAATTTGTGCTAGCCGAGCTTTTGTAGATAAAGGGGACGTATAAGTAGAACAAGTATAACATTGTAAATAATTAAATATTTATGGTTGCAGAGTAATATTTTGGTCAATGTAGTCGTGAAGGGATTGGCACTTGTTGTCTATAACCTTGTCTGTCCTGCATACACCTGTACGATTCCCTGTACATTTATCATGCACAACCATCAACTCATACGATACATCACAGAGATAGTCGGTAATAAACTTGGCTTCGGTCTGTCTTTGATGAATTTAGATCAATCGAAGACTTTCGACAGTGCCAGCCCTTGCTACGTGTCAGCTGCCTTGGGGACAATCACTTTCGATCTTGATTACAGAGGTCGGGTTCCTTCAACGTACAACGGGTTCAGCTCAGATTAAATAACCACCTATCGGGAATGTTTCTAATGAAGGTATCTTCCTTCATCGCTTGTTTATGGTTTGCTGCCAAAATCAGCTGTGTTAAAGTTATATATATGCATGTATGTATGTATGTCATTATTCGGCTTTCTTTCAAGATTTCTTGCCAGTAGAAAGACAGCCTGTTTCTAACCTAGATCCAAGGTTCCTTTATTAGAATTTCAACATCATTTTTTTGCATTTATGTGTGTATACGTGTAGCTTTGGAGTCAGTGCATGTGCAAATTTGTATGTTTTCTTTTATGCATATATCCCGATGCATATAGCTGCATATCTAGACTTGCTCATATATACTTAAATGATAAACGTCTGGAAAGTTTTACAATTTTTTTGTTTCAGTGATTGCTTGAATCTGTAGTCTTCAAATCAACTTTCTCCTTTCTGGCTTTCAGAAGCCAAATTTCTGAAAATTGGTACTTAAGCAGTGTGTTACATATTCCACTTCCCTAATAATTACAGGTATAAACCTGAACTTGTAATCTCGTCAGAGGAACTGAAGATTTCTCAATAGTTCAGCGTAGGTATTTTCTTTTTCGCTGATCATTAGCTGTATGTCTGTTGTGTTCACATTTTATTGAGGTTTTCACTGAGACATTCCACCAGTACTGCTTTTTATTATGAGTGCTATGGCCTCTACCATCTTGTGGATTCTTATTTCTTTCGCCTCAGGATTATCATTCCGACGGATCTCATTATACCTTGTCTTGGCTACGTATGTCCTAGCCAATAGAAAAAGAACCGGTTTCTAACCTTCACTGGAATTTCAACTTCAACAACAGGGTAATTTTGCATGTATGTATGTATGTATGTATGTATGTATGTATGTATGTATGTATTTATGTATGTATGTATGTATGTATGCATGCATATATGTATGCACTTCTATATGTATTTGACTGTCCGGGGTTGTAGCATATTTGCCCAAGGTGCCACACAGTGGTATTGAACCCTGAACCAAGTCGTTGGCAAGTAAACTACTTACCTGCGCCTACATATACACACACTCATGCGCACGCACATACACACACTAACATACATACATAGGTATACATAAATAAACATTATCTGTCTAGCTATGTGAGTGTGTGTATGTACATACACACACACACACACCACACACACACACACACACATATATATATATATATATATATATATATATATATATATATATATATGCGTGTATATATATGTATATATATATATATATATATATATATATATATACACGTGTATACACATACACATATACACACTCACACATACACACACTCATGCATACACACACACGTTCACACGTAGGCACATAGAGAAAGAGAGACTGTCTTACCGAGTGTTATTCCACCTAATAAGCCAGTAAAAGATTTGATGCCTGCATGGTGCTGAATAAATTATCTTACTTAAAACTGACATTATATCGATAAACGAAGACAGACAACAACAATACAAGAAGAGTAAAAATAAAAAAAAAACATAAAATAAAATGCAGATATAAATAGATAAGAACAACAACAAAATCCTCGAAGACCACCATAGCCACCTCCAACGACGATCACAATTTCGCACGAGACTTTCACCGACGCATCCGCAGCCATTTTCATGACGATGTCGGTTAATCACAATCCAACACCTACAATAACTTATGTCAGCTCGTTCATGGCTGACTGGCGGGCGAAGAAGGTGCTTCACTACCATCACCGCCATCATCACAACCAACACCAACACCAACACCACCACCATTACTACTACTACTACTACTACTACTACTTGCTGTGCTGTTGCAAGGAGTTCGACTTCCGTTTCATATTCACATTGAATAATAAATAGAGCCGATCGGTTTAGCTTTAAGGTTAGGATCCGCCATATCTATTAGACTTATTAACGTTGACAGGCAATAGACTTTGTTGAATATTAAACAGCTTAGTACCCTGTAAAACATATATGTGAGTGGAAGGAAATAACTCATTCGGTGAATGAGTTACACCTGACCATGTCAATAGAATGTCGGTTTCTAGGCTGAAGTGTCAAGGTTTCGAATAATACCGTTGTCGTTGGTGTGACATTTAAGCTAGTTGATAATGTATTTAATGCACGGAACACGAAATAGCTAAACAGAAATAAATATACAATGAGGCAAAATATATCATTTCAGGCATGGCTGTGTGGTTAAGATGCTCAATTTATAACCATGTGGTTTCAGGTTCAGTCCCACTGCGTAGCAATCTGGACGCATATGTTCTGCAAATACCTTGTGAGTGAATTTGTTAGACCGAAAACTGAACGAAGCTCATTGTGTATGTGTGTATATGTGTGTGTGTGTGAGAGAGAGAGAGTATGTATATATTTGTGTGTGTGTGAGAGAGAGAGAGAAAGAATTGGTGTGTGTGTGTGTGTGTGTGTGTGTGTGCGCGCGCGTATCTATGATTTTCCTCCTGTTTCCGTTTGTCTCGCGAACACCGCTTGGTAACCGATGCTGGTTTATTTCCTTCTTCGTAATTTATCCTGGCAAAAGAGACTTGTGAAAGAGTACTGGACTCGGTTTTTTTCAACTAAACTTTTCAAGGCGGTGCCCCAGCATGGCCATGGTCCAATGACTGAAAGAAATAAAAAAATACAAGATTAATCAGTGGTTAAATACATTTATATTTGTTTTAGCAAGTACGAGAGATAATTTGTAAGTTTCGAACGAGGCGTACACTACGCCGTTGTTGACTAAAAGGAGTGGGAGCAGACAGACAGAAAACAATAGAGAGGTAAGTCGGTGAGAGACAGAAGGAGAGAGAAAGAGAGAGAGAGAGAGAGGAAAAGACATCACGCAGAAAGTATTCAACTGAACAGGTGAAAATAGATGTGCGTAGCGTTATAATTAAGAAGTTCCAAAATTTGAACAGAAACACAACAAAGGAACAAATGCAAAATTCACACACAAGGACGAACGTTGCTTATTCCTCGTCAGTTATCGTCCAAAAGATCCTTACATTTTCACGCCTTTAAACGATAATATTGTTCCCTTTTGATGGCGTGAACATCGTGAAGCTGCTAAGAAACATTATATATATATATATATATATATATATATTTATACGACGGGCTTTTTTACATTTTTCGTCTAATAAATTCACTCAATAGGCTTTGGTCGGCATATATGCATACATTCATACTTCCATACATACATGTATGCATGCATACATATGTATATATATACATACTTGCATTCATACATACATTGCATGCATACATACACACATATATGCATGCGTACATACACAGCATGCACACATATATGCATACATACATATAAGCATCCATACATGCAATCATGCATACATACATAAATACATACATACATACATACATACATACATACATACATACATACATACATACATGCATATATACTTAAACACGTGATGTAACATTCTTCCAATTTGCTGCTTCAAAGCTGAAGTATTGACGTACACAATCCAGTCGTTGCTTGCAGGCCCTCATCATAACATCTATCCACATCATCTAACTGCAGATGTGGAGTCATTCACACCAAGCGGAATAGGACTGGTGGAGGGGAAGTGAGATGAAGAAAGAAAGACAAAGTCGAGGCGTGAGAAGCAATGAGAAGACATACACACACACCCACAACACACACACACACACACACACAATACAACACACACCAATACATATATATATGCATATATGTGTGTGTATTTTTATATATGCGTTTGTGTGTGAATCCATCTGTCTGTCTATGTTTATGTCTGTATGTCTGTCGCCATGTATGTATATATGTATGTATGAATGCATGTATGTATGTATGCTTGTATGAATGTACGTATTATGTATGTATATATACATATATATATATATATATATATATATATATATGAATGCCTGTATTGCTTTTGTTATTATCAATTTCAGTCATGATGGTACCACGTGTTGTAAGATAATTTTTGCAACCCAGTTTGAATAACTCTTCAGAACAAAAGGTGTTTCTCTTATTTATAACTGAAGAAATAAACCAGTTACCGATTTAGGCTGGCGGAGTTGGCATCATTCTATAAAGAAACATCCGAAAAGATATTTTAGATGGTCTTTTACCCCTCTTCGTATGATGTTCACGGTGCCATGTTGCATGTATATGTGTGTATATTTATATATGCAGGCATGACTGTATGGTCAGGCGAATGTATTAATGTGGAAGACAAGAATGTCTTAATGTGGAAGACGAGTTGTAAGGTCCATGAGAAAGAGAGTGTCTCAAGTGGAGGAGCGCTACTTTCACTTTCTCTGGTAACACCAAACGTTCAATGCTATTTTCTTCTCATAATGGAAGCACTCCGTCGGTAACGACGATGAGGGTTCCGGTTGATCCGAATCAACGGAACAGCCTGCTCGGGAAATTAACGTGTAAGTGACTGAGCACGCCACAGACACGTGCACCCTTAAGTAACGTAGTTCTCGGGGATATTCAGCGTGACACAGAGAGTGACAAGGCCGGCCCCTTGAAATACAGGTACAACAGAAACAGGAAGTAAGAGTGAGAGAAAGCTGTGGTGAAAGAGTACAGCAGGGATCACCACCATCCCCTACCGGAGCCTCGTGGAACTTTTAGGTGTTTTCGCTCAATAAACACTCACAACGCCCGGTCTGGGAATCGAAACCGCGATCCTATGACCGCGAGTCCGCTGCCCTAACCAATGGGCCATTGCGCCTCCACTTTTCTTCTCATAGAGTGCCCAATGAAATGAGCTTAGTATTTCTATGTTTTGGAAAATCACTTTGGTACTTATTGCTCATCTAAGGTTTCACAATGATTGTTGCTTATATTATTGGTGTTGTATAAATAATGGCTAAAATATATTTCGTTTTTCGAGACATTAAATTCACAAATTTAAAAAAAAATTATAACATCATATTTTCATCATTGCAAAATCATTCCTTTTACATTGGTATATCGTTGACGTGTAAGCTTGTGCATGTTGCTACGTCGGTAGCACCTTCTCCAGTATAAGTTGTGTTGCCGGGTGCCTGCGTCTTAACAGGTACCACCAATGCGGTGTTGAGCACTCATTTTCAGTGTTCGACATTTACGCGCATATATATATATATATTATATATATATATATATATATATATATATAAACATATGAAAGTCTATGAGGACTTTTTGAAGTTTAAATATTATTTTGTTTTTTATTACTGTTTTTAAAAGATGTTATGAAATATTTTATGAGGATGTTACTAAACTTTTGGGGGAAGAAGATTTTGTCTATTGTGTGAGCGCTTTTGATTAATCTATAACATTTATTCATTCTTTATTTTCTCTCCGTGTTTCTTTCTGTGTTATTTTCTGTGGAAGAGCGTAGGCTCGAAACGTTAAAGACTTTTTCACTTCCCGAGCGTTATACTAATATCTGTTTGTTGTCTAAGCCACCAGTCTTCGTCCTTTGTCTTTTTGTGTGAATTCTCCCTATATATATATATATATATATATATATATATATATATATATATATATATTATATATATGTAGTATGTATGTATGTATATATATCTTATAACGATAATATTAGTAATAATAATAATAATAATAATAATAATAATAATAATAATAATAATAATAATAATAATAATAATAATCATAGTCCTTGGATGGAATTTATACACATTTATTGCATGGCTACTTGCGTTCCCACAAACCACTTCTTTAATGCTCATAGTCCGTATTCCTGATATGATTACAGTGCAGTCCGTAGTATCCGTGGGCATCGGGTTGATCATCTTCATGGATTCATTTCTTCAGGCGACATAACAGTTGTGGATGTACACGTGGGGGATGTTTATCCTTTTATACAAGTATAAAGGGATAAACAACCCTCTGTTTAAATGTTCATAAGTTCCATCCAAGGATTATTGTTATTATTATCATAATGTATATATATAGGTGTAGGAGTGGCTGTGTGGTACCAACCACATGGTTCCGGGTTCATTCCCATTGTGTAGCACCATGAGCAAGTGTCTTGTAGTATAGCCTCGGGCCGACCAAAGCCTTGTGAATGGATTTGATAGACGGAAACTGAAAGGAGCCCGCCGTATATATGTGCATATGTGTGTGTGTGTGTGTGTATATATATATGTTTGTGTGTCTTTGTTTGACTCTAAACATCGCTTGACAACCGATGGTGGTGTGTTTGCGTCCCTGTAACTTAGCGGTTCGGCAAAAGAGACTGATAGAATAAGTATTAGGCATCCAAAGAATAAGTCCTGGGGTCGATTTGCTGGACTAAAGGCGGTGTTCCAGCATGGCCGCAGTCAAATGACTGAAGCAAGTAAGAGAGTAAAGAGTATATACGTACACATATTTATAAATATACATATACATGCATACATACATATATACACGCATACACGCATAAATACATACACACATGAACACATGCATATATAAATACATACATACATGCATACATACATACATGCATGTATACATACATATACGAGTAGTGTGCACATATATAATTGTATGCATACATACATATATTTTCATAAACATGCAATCGAAATTTATATCTATAACATAAAGGAACAGATTGACATAACCGAAAATTGGATCTACTACATAACGAGACAAATTGTTAATATCAGCAGAGCGGTGAACAAAATAGTCGCGATCTGGAACGTTCTGACTTCGAACCACGCCGACTTTAACATTAAATTTATTCTTCCGCGGTCGAGAAAATAAAGTTCCGCTCAAGTACTGGAGTTTGCTTATATCCTTATTATACATTCTTGATGAGAATAGAATTATACTGGAAGGCGTTATACCATTATTGTCATGTAACAGACTTTTCGGAAAGGAAGTAGGAAATTAAAACTTTCAGAGGTGTTGGTTTCAAGAACATTATTAATTATGAATGACTAATTATCAATTATTAATCAGTAATTAGGAATTATTAAACAATGAATTATGGCTTCAAGTCAAAAACGAGACTAGAGTCTATTTCATATTACCTATTGTTGAAGCTGTTTTGCCTCAATTCTTCCCTGTTCATGACAGGGTATTTGCTATGTGCTATGGTGTCAAATGTAAATTCTTAAGTGGTTTAAGTGGCCTGGCTTTCCGTCGATTACGACGATGACTGTTACAGTTGATTCGACCAGCGGAAGAGCCTGCTCGTGAAATTAACGTGCAAGTGGTTGAGCGCTCCACAGACACACGTACCCTTAATGATTTTGCAAGATTTAGCGTGACACAAGTTGTGAAAAAGCTGGCCCTTTGTATTGCAGATACAACTTATTTTTGCCAGCTGAGTGGACTGGGCCAACGACAAATCAAGTGCGTCGCAGAAAGACCAAACACATCGCCGAGAATTGAACTCATGACCTTACGATCATGAGCCGAATACCCTAACCACTAAGCTATTATTCGCCTTCTCAATACCCTTGGCCATTAAGCCATGCGTGTGTATGTGTGTGTGTGAGAGAGAGAGAGAAAGAGAGGGAGAGAGATAGGCAGAGGGGAGAGAGAGGGAAGGGAGAGAAAATGAGGCGATAAAAGAATAAATATTATGTTATGAACTTCGTGAGCTTACAGCTGTTTCCTCTGTAAGACGCAGTGGACTCATAGTTAAGTTCTGAGAGGCTCATATTTGAGACTCCGATGTATGTGTGTATGTGTGTGTATGATTGTATGTATGTATGTATATATGCTTGATTCCCAACCACGTGGTTCGGGGTTCGGTCCCACTGCGTGGCACCTTGGGCACTGTCTCCTACAATAATCTCGGACTTACCAAAGCCTTATGAGTGGATTTGATAGATGGAAACTGAAAGAAGCCTGTCGCTTATATATCTATCTATCTCTCTCTATATATATATATATGTGTGTGTGTGTGTTGTGTGTGTGTGTGTGTGTGTGTGTGTGTGTGTGTGTGTGTGTGTGTGTGTGTGTGTGTGTGTGTGTGTGTGTGTGTGTGTGTGTGTGTGTGTGTTTGTGTGTGTGTATACCTGACAGCTAAATCTATAAGTTTTTTTTCTTTCATTCTCTCTCTGTAAAATTTCTCTTATTCATTTTTTCTTGAATAGCGTAGGTCCGAAACGTAATATATATTTTCATTTTCCCGAGCGTCAAAAAAATACACCTGCTTCTTCATACACCTGTCTTCGTCATTTATCTTTCTATAAGTTTCAGCTATATATATAGGCGCATGAATGGGTGTGATAAGTAGCTTGCTTACCAACCACATGGTTCCGGGTTAGTCACACTGCGTGGCATCTTCGGTAAAATGTTTTCTATTATAGCCCCGGGTCGACCAAAGCCTGGTGAGTGGTTTTGGTAGACGGAAACTAAAAGAAGCTCGTCGTATATACATACATACATACGTACTTATGTACGTATGTATGTATGTATGTATGTATGTATGTATGTATGTATGTGCTGTATGTGCTTGTGTGTCTATGTTTGTTTCCCACCATCGCTTCACAACCAATGTCGGTGTGTTTACGTCCCCGTAACTTAGCGGTTCGGCAAAATAGACCGATAGAATAAGTAACAGGGTTACAAAGAATAAGTCCTGATGTCGATTTATTCGACTAAAGGCGGTGCTCCATCATGGCCACAGTCAAATGACTGAAGCAAATAAACGAACAAAAGAATAATAGAATATATATATAAAAAAGGGTAAAGACCCCCTTCGGTCATGAATGACCATGGGATTGCACCTAGAAAGTTACCCTCCTAGACACAAGTCCGGGCAAGGTTGTTTATGGAAGTCCAGCAGTCGCCCATGCATACCAGCCTCCCCTCTCCACGCCACCAGTGTTACCCAAGGGAAAGGCAAAGGTCGATACAGCTTCGCACCAGTGACGTCGCAACTCATTTCTACAGCTGAGTGAACTGGAGCAACGTGAAATAAAGTGCCTTGCTCAAGAACACAACACGCAGCCCGGTCCGGGATTCGAGCTCATATATATAATATATATATATATATACTTACCCGCATACATACATACATGTATGCATATATTTATATATATATATTCATATACACATGTATGTATGTATATCTATATATTCATACACACACACACACACATATATATAGGACCACATTATTCAAAAGTGTTGTTGTTTTGTCATTCAATACAGGTAGGGCGTTATTTGAAGACTGTTTGAAGAACGTTCGACTACTATTTCTAGCAAGTGCTGTGACTACGATCAATCCGTCATGTTTCCGGCTTTCAGACAACCATCTAATCTCCAAACATAAACCTATTTTGTCTGGTAAATTTTCAATGAATATAATAAATATCATATTTTAGATATTGGGTGGCTGTGGTAATGTTAGCAACGCATGTGAGTGTTTGATTGACATCTGCCAGAGCTGGATCAATGCTCACAGTAATCAAGCGATAATGACTCTCCATAATGAGGATCTGCTAAATGTATTAAGTGGAGAATTTTCTAATTAACTGTTGAAATTGAAACGTCCACTTGGTGTGCTTAATGTTGTTTCTTAGCTCATTCTTCTGTTGCACTTGACTGAACAATCATAAATATTTTGTATTTGCTTCAAAAGCAGCAAATAATATACATTCTGTCACGCACGCACACACACACGCTTATATGTTTACACACACACACACACATGTATATATATATTTACACACATATACACATACATGAGAAGTATCACGCATTCATACAAACGTCACACGCTATTTATTTGTGTATGCTTTTCTGTAAATCTCTCTTTCTCTCTCACTCTCTCACACACAGACTCTCTCTCTCTCTCTCTCTGTATTATATATATATATATATATATATATATATATATATTATATATATATATATGTATGTATGTATGTATGTATGTATGTATGTATGTTGTATGTATACACATGCTAAATATGTTTGTAATATAAACACATATGTCTATACATGTAAATATGTGTGAGTGCGTATGTATATATATATATACACGCACAGAAAAAATTCACAAATAACGAAGACAGGTGGTGTAGACAACAAACATATGTATATTTATAAGGCTAGGAAAGTGAAAAAAATTTTAACGTTTCGAGCCTACGCTCTTCCACAGAAAGGAACATAGAAAGAAACAAGGAGAGAAAATAAAGAAGGTGTAGTGGCTTGTGATCTATATATATATATATATATATATATATATATATATGTGTGTGTGTGTGTGTGTGTGTGTGTGTAGATAGATAGATAGATAGATAGATAGATAGATAGATAGATAGATAGATAGATAGATAGATAGATAGATAGATAGATAGACAGACAACAGACAGACAGACAGACAGAAAGACTGACACACAGGGAGGGAGGAGAGCTAGAGAGAGAGAGTGAGAGGGAGAGAGAGATAGTGAGAGATTAGATATATATATGAAAACTTTGTGAGTGGATTTGGTTGACGGAAACGGAAAGAAGCCCGTCGTGTATCTACATCTATATACGGGCGTGTATTGTGTATTTGTGTGTGTGTGAACGTGTGTGTATGTCTGTGTGTCATTTGATATGTTTTGTGTCAGTTTTTGTCTCACCAAGAATGCTTAACAACTGGTGCTTGTATATTTACATCCCCGTGACCAAGCGGTTCGGCAAAAAGCCGATAGAATAAGTACCAAACTTTAAAAAAATAAATACTGGGGGTCGATAAATTCAACTAAAAATTCTTCAATGCGGTGCCCCAGTATGGCCGCAGTCTAATGACTGCAACAAGTAAAAAAATATACATAAACACAAACACACACAAACACACACACACATATATATATATATACACAGAAGTATGTATATATACACATATATGTATATGTTATATATGCATGTATGTATGTATGATATATATATATTATATATATATTATATATATATATATATATATATATATATATATATATATATATATATATATATATATACACAAATATGAGAGAGAATCCACTATGTGGACGCTCTTACGCTAAAAAATAGATCCACAATGGTCTCAACCACTAAGAATTGTTCTCAAGAAAAATTTAGCAAAACTATGAACGTAAGCGAGCAGGACAAATGAAAATAAAAATATAGATTGGTGTTAAATTGATGTTATTAAATTAATATATTTTTTCACCCTTATTTTGATTTTATTATATATATATATATTATATATATAATATATATATATAATATATACATATATATGTACATATATACACATACATAGGAATATATATATATATATATATATATATATATATACATATATATATATACACCTTCCAAGCGTTAAACTCTAATACACCGTGTTGTTTATACACCTGTTTTCATCTTTTGTTTTCTGTAAATTTCAACTATATATATACATGTATACATATACAGAGGAGTTGCTGTGTGGTACATAGCTTGCTTCCCAACCACACGGTTCCGGGTTCAGTCCCACTGCGTGGCACTTTGAGCGAGTGCCTTCTACTATAGCCTCGGACCAAACCAAAGCCTTGTGAATGGATTTAGCAGACGGTAACTAAAAGGGACCGATAGAATAAGTACTAGGCTCACAAAGAATAAGTCCTGGGGTCGATTTGTTCGACTAAAAGGCGATGCTCCTGCATGGCCGCAGTTAAATTACTGAAACAAATAAAAGAATAAAAGAATATATATGTGTATGTATATATAAATATACATTTATATATAAGTATATATATATATATACTTATATATAAATGTATATTTATATATACATACACACACGCACATACACACATAAACATATAAAAGAATATATATATAAATTTATACATTCATACAAACACACAGACCATAGACACACATACTAAATGCCAAGCACATAAACACCGACCCCAAAAGAAGAAATTCTACCAGATTTTACAGTTTACTTGTACTGTTTTTAAACAAAGATTGCGAATAATTGCGTTGCAAATTAAAGGTGACAGCCGATTGTTATAATAACTGTAAAAGAGATTATGAAAGAGACCGTTAAGTGAAATGAGCGAACAGTTGTATTGAACCTGCATCGCATGCACGCTTTTCTGCGTAGATTATCGATCGTCCAATCAATCAGACAACCATCCAGGTGACTCGCAACGTTCGGGAAAATGAGCGATCCTTTACCTGGTCGCTCAGACTGTTATTTCTAGCATTATGTGTGACCTACCAGATATCACATCACTATCAAATAAAAAAATTTTGTCCTAAATATATTTAACCTAAAAATAAATAATAATTTCGCAGTTGGAGCACTATCATCCTTTGCCAGTCCAAATCATTTTCGTAAGTTGGTCTGAAGAATCAATATTTGTTTGCAGACTTTTTACTTGGCCTTGGTTTCATACGTTCTGGGTAATATAAAGCTTTCTTTCCATAAGTCCCGAGTTACTCTAGAGCAGGAGTCCCCACATTTTTTACACCATCCACCTCTTCGTGGAATCCTTGACCCCCTCATCGACCCCCCAGACATGCACAAGAAAATAGATAATAATAACAATAACAACAACAACAACAACAACAACAACAACAACAATAATAATAATAACCTCTGGAAACATTGTTCCTTAAACAACCCTTATTCAGGGACCTTTTGAGCGGGATGGGTTACTCAACCTGAAGAAAATTCTAACTGGGCCCCACCTGCAAGGTCATGTGCTGTTTATCTTGATATGAGATCACCATGTCGCGCACATATGGCTGTGATGCATGTGCCTGGTGTACCCTTATCAGACGGGTAGTCATGATGGGTATACTGGGCTTCGTATATTTTACCCCAGTGTCACTTTGATGGCATGAACTGCTCTCTCACTCAATAATAATAATAATAATAATAATAATAATAATAATAATAATAATAATAATAATAATAATATCGACCACTTAGGAGACCCCTGCTCTAGAAGTTGCAAAAGGAATTGGTGATGTGTATCATGCATGGACGCCAGGCAAAGAGTTGAATCATAGAGACAAGCTAACTTAAAACTAACTACTACTACTACTACTACTACTACTACTACTACTACTACTACTACTACTACGCTAGATATAACTGCCTTATATCCTCAAAAATTAACTCAATACCGTCTGTATAGCGAGGTGTGTACGTAAGCATTTATGCATATGTGTGTTATAAGTTCGTTCTTAGACATACACAAATATTTTTGCTTGTCCAGTCAAGAGCCACATTTATTCTATGCTTCGATCAGTTTGATATCCAATGTATACCAGGTGTCTTATTCCATGATATTAATATATTGCTAGAGCGTATATGAACAAGCAATAGTTTATTTATAAACTAAAGTTAATATTTCTTTCTATTATAGGTACAAGGCCTGATATGTTGCGGGAGGAATCTAGTTGATTTCATCGACCTCCGCGCTCAAGCGGTACTTCTTTTATGGATATCAAAAGTACGAAAGACAAAATCGGCCATGGCAGTGTTTAAACACAGATTGTAAAGCCGGAAGAAATGCCTCTAAGCATTTTGTCCGGCGCAGTAACGAGTGACGAGTGTTCAACTGGTATTTATTTTTATCGACACCGGAAGTATAAAAGGTAAAGTCGACCGCAGTGGAATTTGAACTCAGAGATTAAAGACAGACAAAATGCTGCTGAGCATCTTGTCCGGTGCGCTAACCATTCTACCAGCCTCGCCACCTTAACTAAAGTCATAAACTTACTTATTAGCACAGTAAATTGGAGATTTGAAACGATGAGTTACATATTCTTAATATGTGCCAACAGTCATCGATGCAATTCATCGTCTCACATCATTCTGTTCACCGTATAAATAACGAGTTATTTTTTTGATTGCCAGATATCAACACTGACCAGCAAACAACTTGTTCGCTGAAATTTTAAGCAAGATCTTCGGTTCTTGTTTAGATTCAAAGTTCTGGTTTTTTCTGATTAACGAGACGCAATATGTCAAAACACCGGTGTCCTAGAATCGTCCAATGAATCGAGTGTGCTCTGAACACACAGTCATCGTGAAGGAAGAAGAATTTTCTTGTGACATACACAACAACGATTAGCATGTCTACAATTGAATTTGCCGAGATGTATTAAACAAAATTATGGCGCAGGCGTGGCCGTGTGGTAAGAAGTTTGCTTCCCATCTACATGGTTCTGGGTTCAGTCCCACTGCGTGGCATCTTGGGCAAGTGTCTTCTACTATAGCCTCGGGCCGATCAAAGCCTTGTTAGTGGATTTGGTAGACGGAAAATCAAAGAAGCCCATCGTATATATTAATATATATATTTGGTAAAGTATTGAGATTCTAGTGAATATCTAAAGAATACATGAATATGGTCCTTAACTAGGATGCACCGGATATCTATATGGTGCTAACCATACGACAAGTGGTGGTGATTATAAATAGGAGAAAGCAACAAGAAGAATGATTAAAATCTCGGTACGATCGTTTCGTACGAGGACATCTTTATTAAGCTACAAAAAATGCAGTGAATACAGATGGCTCGTACTCGTCAGCCGAAAAAATATCAGAGAATTCCCAACATCAAAAGGGGTAGATACAAAAGAAGTTGTAAGATTAAACGCATTGAAGAAAGTTCGATTCATGGAGATCCGATGAAAGGTTTTAAACCTATAGAATTTATGCATGTCTACTAAAGCTCATATTGAATATTTGATCAAGTTGTATGAAGAAATTTCGGATACAGTCATGCAAAATTTCTGAAAATCCGAGTAAGAGGCAAAGTGACTGCCACATCATGTAGAGGAAAGTCTGAGTAAAAAACATAGTGACTGTCATATCGTGTAGGGAACAGATTGTTATTGAAATTTACAGAATCGCAGATAAGTTCGATTTTTTGGAGATCCGGTGAAAAAGTCTTGAACTTACAAAATTGTGTATGTCCTTATAGTTCGTAATCCAGTTTTATAAGGACATACACAAATTTTGTAAGTTCAAGACTTTTTCACCGGATCTCCAAAAAATCGAACTTATCTGCGATTCTTGTAAATTTCAAAACAATCTGTTCCTCTACACGATATGACAGTCACTATGTTTTTACTCAGACTTCCTCTACATGATGTGGCAGTCACTTTGCCTCTTACTCGGATTTTCAGTACCAGGCTTACAAAGAATAAGTCCAGGGGTCTATTTGTTCGACTAAAAAGTGGTGCTCCAGCATGGCCACAGTCAAATGACTGAAACAAGTAAATGGGCAAAAGAGTAAGTAAATAAATAGCACATTGGCAACCAAACTGAACCATGATCTCTTAGACTTTCGAGAATGGAACAGCTAATGCCGACCAGAGTTCAAACTTAGGAATGGAATAACTGAAACTATTTAAAATATACAGCGCAAATATAAGGTTAAGTTGTCTGGAAAATTATATCATAAATAAATTCTGATGAGATATATGGATGTTTAATCAACCATCGATTCAAAATCGAATCTTTAAATAAGACACCTGATAACTATCTAAGATGAAAGCTTTCGAAAATGTAGTGTAGACGTATACACTGAAAGACTTTTTTAATTTCGTATCACGAGGTTAATTGTCTGAAGTACTGGAAACATACAATTGCTTATATTGAACGTTGTTTTCCAGAATATTCGGAAACGATTAAAAATCTAATTCATGTGGTAAATAAAAAAATTGAATTTTGAAAAGAAAAGATAAATTCGATGAAAGACTATTTGAATCAATTTTACTTATTTCATTTTACTGTGTATTGTACTTTGCATTATTTTGTAATTAATTTTGCATATAAATGTTGATCTTTGCTTTTGTTAACCAACAAGCTTTGCAAACGAAGAGTAGTCTCTTCAGTTATACATGTATGTGCATGAGTGTGCGTGCGCGTTTGTGTGTGTGTGTTTATTACATATATGTACATATTACAGTTCTATATTTAAGAGATGAGGAATTATGTGCATTATTTACATTATTACATTATTTAAATTCAACGAATATTTGTCCTCATCTTGTCTGGTGTTAACACGTTTCAGCTGATATACCCTCCAACCTTCCTGTCTTGGGGAAATTTCGAACCTGGGTTCTCATTCCTAAGGTATATTTTTTGATGTTATTAATATTATTATTATTATTGTGTTGTTGTTCAGGTCACTGCTTGCAATCGAACTTGGAATCTTGAGGTTAGTAGCCTGTGCTCTTAACCACTACGCCATATGCCCGTGGTTTTTATGTGTGACTTATATATATATACATACATATAATAAAGGCACACATGAAAACACTGTACATCCACACGTACATACGCATATGTGCGTATGTATGTGTGTGTATACACATATATATATATATATGCATGTGTGTGTGCGTTCGTATGTATACAGCAACAGAGAGAGGGGGAAGAAAGAAGAAAGAAACATAAACAAAAGAAACAAACAAATAAAACAAAGAACGAAAGAAAGAACTGTAATTACATATAAGTCAAAGACCAATTCTGTATCCAACCATGTTATCAATTTCGGTGACCAAAGTCTCAGCAATGAGTTCTGATTATGGCAAGCCAACGATATGGTCATCCGGATTACAAGAGATAGCAACCAAATTTCTATCGGTTTGGACAAACAAAGATAATGTAATTTTAAATGAGCAAGAACACTAAATTGATCACAGGAGAGCCTTTGCTCGTTTGTTTCCTCGATAGGGGCCCACCTACGGTTAAATAACAACAACTAGAAATATTTGCAAAGAAGTAGGCATTGAGTCCTCGCGTTGATAGAGAAGCCAGTTTTGTTTTGTGTCAAACAGCAGATATCAAAGGGCGACCCACCGAATACATCCAGCAATCTGTATACCAAACGGTCTCGTGAGTTTTGATGCTCTCTTTACGAAATACGAAACGTCTTATTGAATTTCACTTCAAAAGATTTTATTTTTCTCATTTTCAACGTCTAACGTTCATAATTTGCTTCTCTAAACGACAACTGAAATTAACATTGCTATTTGAAAAAATAAAAACAAATTGTCTTTCTGTTGTCATTATTTTAAGGTTTTCTAAACAGGATCTCATTTCTAATTTTTATCTCTCTCTTTCTCTCACACTCTTTCTCTCTGGCTCTCTCCTCTTTCTCTTCCCCCTCTCTCTTGTATACATACATATACATACATACATACATACATACCTACATATATATATATATATATATAATATATAATATATATATATATTATATATATATATATATACATGTATGAATAGTTTTATTGAAACTTACACTGAGATCTATCTTGCGACTCGAGTTTCACACCAACGCAATCTTTACGCGAGAACAGTTACGTGAAACTTGAGTCGCGGGACAAACTCGCACTTTAAGTTCCAGTAACAAGAAAAATTATATCTCCTACAACATGTAATAAGTGCACCTATCTTATTCGACCGGCATGAACCAATATACGAGCATACATGTATGTGTATGTATTCAGACACACGCACACACACATGCATATATCCACATATACGTGCTCTTTAAGAGCACGTGTGTTTGAAAAGGTTAAAGAAAAGCACTCACACACTAGAAAAAAAAACTTCCCCCCAAAAGTTTAGTAACATCCTCATAAAAAATTCATAACATTTTTTAAACTAATTTTTATTTTAAATCACCGTTACACTTCAAAAACTGTATTAACTCTCATAGACTTTCTAAATATATATATTATATATATATATATATATATATTATATATGTATGAATGTATGTATGTATGTATGTATGTATGTATGTAGTATGTATGTACGTATGTATGTATATGTATATGTATACGCATATACATATATACATGTGTGCGTGTGTGTGTGAATATGTATATATGTATGAATACGTACATACACATATATGTGTATGTGTATGTGCATGTACATATACATGTTTGTGTGTGTACGTATGTAGACATCGTGAACGCAGGAGGTTCATGTTTATGTATTGTGAGGATATGGTTGGTGTATTTATTATCGTTTTACTTTTTTCTGTTTTTTTCTTTTTCTATTTATTAAAGGAAGTTTCCTTTTATTCAACGGTTTCCCATAGCGTCTGTTGCCATTAATAGCTGACGAGAATGCATCATATCTCTTCGCTCCGACATTCGAAACTCCGAGTACTATAATGACAACTACTTCCTGTCTGTTCTAAAATTATAACACGCACTCTTCATTCTTTCGTTCCACCTCTCTCACATTTCCTGGCCTTCTCTTCATGCACACTTTCTCTCTTTCACTTCACTGTGTATCTTTCATTTTCTCTCGCCCCTCCTTAATTCTTCTATCCCTCTGCCTCTACCATACCCTCTTCTCTCCCCACGTGACCGGTGTTCGGCCAGGCCCGACCTTTCTTTCTTGGTTGGACTATTGTCTGTGCAACATCTATATTCCTTACTGTGCTTGTTAAATCTTATGTTCCTGCCGTAAGGCTCTACTTCCACACACGCCAGCTTAATTTAATTCGTCCTTAGTCGAAAGACACCTGTTGTTATGTCCTGTTATTTATATTTGTGTAACATTTCTGGGGTTTTTTCGTTCTTGTTTCGTATACATTCGCTGCTTTCTTCCAAGGAATGTAATGCTCTTAGCTTATTTTTCCTTGGGGCTGGCCAGATTGGAGCAATCGTGAGTATAACCAGCCGAAATTGCAAAGGTAATCTGGAACTCGACTGAGGATGGAAAACTCCGAATGATCCGTCCTTGTATCTGTGGTGTGGTGATGAAGGAGTGTGACGGGACGGGCGGGAGCGGAAGTTGGTGTGGTGATGAAGGAGTGTGACGGGACGGGCGGGAGCGGCAGTGATGCTTACAGGTCTTGCAGGGCGCATGCGCCGGCGGAAGCGGAAGCGACAAACTCAACGCACGTGCGGCATCGACCGGTTGCGACAGACCCCAGCAAGGCACCGAGACGACAACAGGCGAGCAAGTTGGCTGAAGGCCATCCGACTTCATCCCCTGTCAGGTAAGACCTCATTGCACTTCTGTTTCCTATTTCTCTTTCCGTTGTGCTCCTCTCATCAACCACAAGCTATTTCGGCAATTAGTCAGCGTTCACATTTTTTTTCAACACGATGTCGGCAAAAATTAGGATCGCCAGTGACGTCGTCAGACCTTTTAACGGCGAAGGCGATGTAGTGGCCTGGATTCAGAAAATCAGGCTGGTGGCGAGACTGCAGGGCATAAGCGACGTGGCGAGTCTTATGGCCCTGTATTTGGAAGGAAGTGCGTTGTCGCTTTACCTAGAAATGGATGAAAAAGAACGGCTCTGCGATGGGAATATAGAGCGGCGCTTGTGTGACGCATACACGGAATTTTTTAGTACACAGCTTTCGCTAAGCTGGGTGCAATCAGGTGGACGGGAGGCCAGGTGGATGATTTTGCATCGGAAGCTAGAA
>NW_021835179.1:37500-50000 GCF_006345805.1 Octopus sinensis | reverse complement strand
AATATAATAATAATATAAAATATATGCCCTGATGCAGTACCAGGCAGTGGCTCTCATGGCTTCTGATCTTAACTGATTGGAAGTGTTATCATGTACATTGTTTTGTCTTGTATAAAAGATGGGCTTACAGCAAATATTCTGCTCAATACCACAGATTTGCTTGTCAGTTGTTTGACCTTAACCAGTTGAGCATGTCCCTTAGTGGCTGACGATATGTGCATCTCTGATCACGAGCAGAAGTAGTGGGGGAGCATCATAGCCATGTGTTGAGAGGGATTATTTGGGGTTTGAATAATTCACCTCTGGAAACATGGGTGGTTCTTTTAACATCCTTAAACAACCCTTATTCAGGGACCTTTTGAGCAGGATGGGCTACTCAACCTGAAGAAAATTCTAACTGGGCCCCACCTGCAAGGTCATGTGCTGTTTATCTTGATATGAGATCACCATGTCGCGCACATATGGTTGTGATGCATGTGGCGCTGGTACCCTTATCACAGACGGGTAGTCTGATTGGTATATGGGCTTCGTATATTTTACCCCAGTGCCACTTTGATGGCATGCACTGCTCTCTCACTCAATATAATAATAATAATAATAATAAAATATATAATAATAATAATATAATGATAATAATAACAACAACAACAAGGTGGCTGGTCGCAATTCAAAACCAAAAACGAAATGATTCACCACCACTAAAAAGGGACGAAGGGTGCAGTGAGTACTAGCACTGGTGGAAATAAGAGTCCATAGATATAATATATATATATATATATATATACTTTTTTATTTGTTTCAGTCATTTGACTGTGGCTATGCTGGAGCACCACCTTTAGTCGAGCAAATATTGTTTGGATACTAATTTTCAAGAAGAAGCAGTGTCTGTTGCACGCAATTGTTGCTTATGTACAATGTTTTGTTTGATCAAAAACCGATGTTTTGTGTTTTGCGTTTGTTCGAGTGTCCCTTCTCTCTATCGTAGGCTGTTGACGGAAGGAAACGCTCGCATAGTTTGTGAACTGAGTTGGCTTTCTCAAGTTTTCAAAGATAAAATATTACTATACCTTGACACACAACACGAATAATCTAAAGCTCGACATTTATCAATGTTAACCTAGGATAAAGTTTAAATCACTTTTGAATCTATCAACCTAGATTCCTGATCAAATTTATTTGATTTATATTGTATCAAAATTACGCATTTATTCCAGTTTCAATGATATTATTCTGAAGAAGCAGTAGAGCACCATGCGTCACATTCCTTTCTTTGTCATTTTCTCTATTTGATATAATACTTTTAAATTCAGTGGAGCCTGGCTCTGTTGGGGCTCGGCGGCTTTTCTGACATCCTGATTGTTACTGTTATTAAAGCTCTTGGCGAGAGTTAAGAAAATCATATGGGTTATAGATAAATCATTTTCTGTAACTGAATGATTTTCAAAAAATATTCAGTTTACGTTAAAATTATTTTTCTTATTTTATTTTTATTGTTTCTTTACTTTTACATGCTGGAGCCCCTATGAAAGCCCAGATGCAAAAGTCAATGCGGAGAATCTTAACGTTTTTATACATTTTTTTATATATTTTTCTTTTTTCTTTATTCTTGTAATCAGAATATATTTGTTTGAACCATTCTTTAAATCTGATGCCTTTACGATAAAACTCTTTTGTGTGTTTTCTTTAGTGCACACAATTTTTTTATTTAGTGCCTGACATGAACAAAACTTAAACTAAGGAGAGCTACCTATATTGCTTCGATCGACATTATTATAAATAGATTTCGTAGCGAGCGTGTTCAGCTTTCTATCCTCAGGACGTCACAAACGAAAAATGTGCTTAGCGTATAACAAGGGAGTTAATTGAGAGAAATAAGAGCTTTAGTTTAATTCATCTGAAAATGAATTAATAACAACAAAATTAAGAATTTTCGTTCATTATTAGATGGTAATTAATTTGCATTCATTGTTAATTCGTTAATCATTTTGTTTTCTCTGTGTATGTTTTTTAATGTTTTTCCCAAATTTTCCTTGTTTTCCATGGATTTCGTACGTTAACTTCCCCACCGAATTGATCGTACGACCATGTATGCATGTAGATCTGCAAAGCTGCTCGTATAAATATATTTGTGTGCGCGTATGTCTGAGTGTGTCTGAATGTGTGTGAGTGTGTATGTGTGTCTGTCTGTATGTGTATGTAACCATGCATGTTCATTTATGAGTATATGTGTGTGTTCGCGAATCAATGTATATATATCAAATGCGGTTATTTATAGAAAATACAACGTAAGAACGATTTCAAAATAAAAATTTGAAAACAAAAATCATTAATAAATACAAATATCAGAGGAAACGAACGGATGAAAGGATCGGCAAGAGTGAAGAACGCACATAAATAAGAAAAAAAAAATTAAATAAACAAACAAACTAACTAACTAACTAACTTGGATGATAACTGAAAAGATAAATTCCTGACTGTAAAGTTCAGGGTAGAATGTCACGAAAAGAAACATAAAGTTAGATAAGACGAAAACCTCCATTTGGTGAAAACAGATGCGTGAGATAGAAGCATTACGATCGCCTTTCTCAAGTTGGAAAAAATAACAATTTGTGTGTGTGTGTGTGTGTGTGTGTGTGTGTGTGTGTGTGTGTGTGTGTGTGTGTGTGTGTGTGTGTGTGTTTGGTTTTATGAATTCGTGTTACTTTTTATTTTATTTATAACTATATTTATTGGTTTTCTTTTTAGTTAGTAAAATATGAGGTTCTTCAACTCCTGTCGTTCTTCGAATTTTTTCCTGTTTTATTTTCTACTCATGTGATATGTAATTCTTCTTCATACGTTCTTCCTTTAGTTTTATACGTTACTTGCTACAGTTGCTGAAACAACCGGAGAAAATATTCTAGTGGGTTCAGCAACTGTGATGTATTTTCGATTCTCACTTAAAGCTTACGTGCTTCAGTAAACCACTTCAAAGACCCAAAACAGAAAGGCATAAGAGACATCACACACGCAGAGAGAAACAAGTTCACTTCATTACCCTGCGTTGTTATAATTTTGTGTTCTGTATAGACACACACATACACATACATATAGTACAGTATATATACTTACTGATGTATTCAACGCTAAGGTAAGCCTATTTCTCATATGTTCCTTGCATTGCTCGTGTGTATCATTAAAGTGTTTCTGGTGGTTTTGGAGCTTTGGCACTGATTTTAGCAAGTGGTATTATATACCCTACTGAATCTATCTATCTATTTACATATATATATATATATATTATTATATATATATTATATATATATATTATATAATATATATATATAAACATACACATATATATATCAATATAATACATACATATAATATATATCTACATACATAACATATATATATACATACATATATATATACTACCACGTATATATATATACACATACATTGCATATATATGTAATGTATATATTATATATATAATATATATATATATTAAAATTCAATGCAATGAAAAATAATTTCCTTTTATAGGGATGAAAACATTTAGTTTTTCACTAGCTTAATTGTCTAATATTCAATTTAGTAAAGAAAAACTTTACAATTCACATGGTTATATATTAAGTTTATAAAAATTAAAAGAAAATGGTGATATACATTTGACAATTTAAAAATTTAAATTTATTAACATAATATTATATTATATTATATTATATTATATTATATTATATTATAATATTTTATTATATTCTTATAATATTCTTATAATATATATAATATAATAAATATTAAATACAAGTTACATACAATACAGATCCGTGAAAATACTGAATTCAGCTTTTTCCTGGATTTGAAACTCCTCATATATCAAACATTCTTACCCACTAACATGGATTTTTCTAATTTTATTATGGGTAAGAATCGAAACAATTGTATGTAATTTGTATTTAATATTAACTATTTGTTATATTATATTATATTATTATAAGAATATATATTATGTTAATAAATTCTAATTTTTGAATTGACAGTTGTATATCGCCATTTTCTTTTCACATATATATAAACAAAAACTCGCCGCAAGGCGAGCGCACAGCAGCAGAAGATCTCCCAACCAACAAGTGTTTCGGCCCTTATACATGACATTCTGCAGGAGCGGGGCCCACACGGGTCATGACTCCTAGCTGTCCTCCAGCTGCTTCCCAAAATTCTATCTCCAGCGGGAGTTGAACATGGGTCTTTCTTTTGTTCCCAGGTCTGTGTTTCAATCCACCATGCCACTGACGAAGGAACCAGTTCTCTTCTTCCTTCTATTCCTGTAAATAGGTGGCAGGAGAGACGTATCTAATGGATACTGATAAAACGAGAAAGTGCTGAAAAGTTCTTGTCTTTGAGGGTGTCGCGAAACGCCTGGCTGGAGGCCTAACTTTCCGAGTTCTTTACAGAGCTTAGAAAAACTGAAGGGCCATTGCAATAAGTGTATGAATCTGAGAAGGTTGAATGATTCTATTTTCTTTTACCCAAAGCGAGGGAAACCTTTCAGCACCCCTTCGTACATATAATATGAAAGATACATATATCATATACATATATATATATATATAATATACATTATATATAACATTATACATTATGCATTATTATTATATAATATACGTGTGTAAGGCGACGAGCTGGCAGAATCGTTAGCACGCCGAGAAAAGTGCTTAGCGGCATTTCGTCCGTTCATACCTTGTGAGTTGAAATTTCCCCTAGGTCGATTTTGCCTTTCATCCTTTCGAGGTCGACAAATTAAGTACCAGTGAAACACTGCAGTGGATTTAATCGATTAGTCCCCTCCCGCCAAATTTCACGCTGTGTGCCTTTAATAGAAAGAATTCTATAATATACATTTGTGAAACAAGTCATCAACATTATAGATCGGATATATATAATATTCACGTATTATACTTGAGCGTGCGAGTTAGTGTGACTACAATTGGAATTAGAAGATTTAGTGAGCGCGAGAATATTCATTTGAGCTGGTTTGAAGATTCTCAAACAAGGATGACGGTGCACTCGACACAGCCGTGGAGGGGAGCTTTGAGACACCGGTGTTTCGGAGATTTCACTTCATTGTGTCACTTCCGTCAATTTTATATATAATATATATACACGCGTGTGCACGTACGCACAAATCCACCTACACACTCACACACACCCACACACACACATATATATACTATATATATATATTATATATATATATATATATATCCATTTAAGTTAACTATCGAGAAAAGATCTCAATAATATGGTAGAGATTAATACATATGTGTATATAATATATATCATACATACATACACACCACACATGCACACACACACACCCACACCACATATATATATATATAGATATACATATAATGCATCATACATGTATACATACATATATATATATATATATATATATATATATATATATATATCTTTATTATAGTATTATCTTTGTATTCAAATATATATATGTATATATGCGTGTAGGTGTATATAGTTTTTTTTATGTAAGAGAGCGTGCATTTATGTATGTTGATTTTTTGTTTACACTTTTTATCTCGGTTTTTTTTCCTACTTATATTTAAAAATATCCGTTGGCCAGAACTGTTATAGCTAATTTAACAGACAGACTCAAAAATACATTAACATGTTCCTGTATCTATTTTTTTTCCTATTTTACAATTTATTTGCAAATAACCGGTCAGCTTCTCCGACATAGCCTCTTTGTTTTTCCTTCTAATTTTCTTTTGGTAATACCTTTTTTCATGTTTTCCTTTAATTATTTTACACTGACAAGAATGGTAATACATAACTATTCTAATTATTATTATCATAATTAAAGTTTTTTTCTTACATGATTGTATTAACATTTGAAAAGGTCGTATGTGGAAATTAAATTCTAATTTGAATTTTTAACACCTTCTCCACCAAGTGTCAATTGCTAAAAAGCATTCGTGAAGTAAAATCATGTAGCAACACCAAATGGCGGTGCCCCAGCATTGTCACAGCTAGTGAGCTGAAACTAGATGAAATGAAAAGTGAAATATATATATATATATAAGCAAAAATGCTTGTTCTAAAATCTCTCTAAGAGATCAAAGTAGTTGTACTAACAAGTAATCTTCGTAGGCACTTCACTTCAACGTGGCTGTCCGTTCGAATGGGCTTAACTGCGATTTGTTTACCCCAAGAGGACATCTCTAGCTGCTTAACGATGCTTAGCGATATTGCGAGCAAGAGAGCGAACCCCTACCACCTTCTTGCGACGGGATCAGCAGGCAAGCCTGGTTTTGGGCTATTTCTGCCTCTCTTCAATACTGGACACCTCGTCTTCTAGAGATGGTAGTAGCTCGCTTCTGCTCGCAATATATATAATTTCAAACGACGTACATTGCTGATTTTGCAACAGGCAAAAATGCTAGTTCTAAAATATCCTCTTGGAGTTAAAATCCGTTCGAACGGACAGCTAGTTGAAGTGGCCACGAACATTACTTAATATATATATATATATATATATATATATATATATATATACTTTATTTAAGCAGCAGAAAATTCAACGAAACCTGTTACTCTGAGTTTCACGTTGCTAGCAAAAACTGTCCGATGAACGGCAACGTGAAACTCAGAGAAACAGGTTTTGTTGAATTTTCTGCTGCTTTAAATAAGCATATTACTCTACCACTGGTATTGAGTACTCTTTTTTCCACCTTGTTTCACATTTATGTGTTTTACTCCGGTATTAGATATATATATATATATCTTATATATATATATAGATATATACATATACATACATGCATACACACATACATACATACATGCTTATTATATATATATATATATATATATATATATATATATACATCACTCTTTGAATTTATTAACACATCGACGGCTTATGAACCATCCAGCACTTCCTAGAACACCGTCTCTACCAAATCAGGCACTACCACCCTCTTCTGTTAAACTGGAGTCATCTTCAATTCCAATTGCGTCTCTTAATTCGGTAAGTTTTTAATGCAACTCAATGTGCTTAAGTTACCAAAACTTCATTGTCGGCCATATTGAAGTACTGATTTGTACTAACTTCACAGGATGCATTCCAAGGAAGTACGTCAGGCTTACTGAAGACTGCATCGTCGTTACGACACTTATTAGACAGTACCCCCAACAGCTTTATCCCTTACATTAATTCATTTCACTCTGCCTTAAATTTCCCTATATACCATAGCTTCCTAGATATTTCGAAAATCAAACTCTCTTAGCTATATACCCGCAAGTTTTCCACTTCTGAAAGTGTAAATCACTTCCGAGACAGAAATGGTAACTCCATAACTTAACGTATCAGTTGCAATACGTCGCATGTTCTTCATGCATAAACGCTTAATATATAGCCATATAGCTGACAGCCCATCGAATTATTAGAAATACAAACGAAGGGAATTTATACCAACCCACCATATATACATACATACAAGTGTGCGCGTGTGTGTGTGTGTGTATGACTGCTTATATATATATGTGTGTGTGTGTGTGTATGTATATGTCTATATATATATATATAGTAGTAGTAACAGAAAAGAGGAATTTCGATTATCCCCACGTGGTGAGTTGTAATGTATATAAGAAATTTAAAAAAGGAAAATATGCACACTTACATAGTTTTAATATAATTTTTAATATATCGACCGGTTTCGCTATCGTTATTCATGATATTATGTTTTACTTAGTTGAATATATATTTTTTCTTAAGAAGAAATTTTGTCCATGTTGTGTGTGATGATATATACTTTATGTAAATAAATAAATGTAGTGAAACCCAGGTTTTATTCAAATTCTTTTACTTGCGACATATGTTTCGAAGACAACATTGGTATTATTCAAAAAGGAATAAAATGGTGTAAAACAATCTAATCTTCTCATCAGAGAAAGAAAGGAATAATCAGCGTAAGGGAGATAACCGTTACTTAAGACCTTTTTTTTCATTCAACTAATAGCAAAACTTTTTGGTTGATTATTCCTTATGGAAGGCAAATTAAATCTAATGTTCCTTTCCAGTTCCGTGAAACTCTTATTAAGAACTTTCCAAAGAATTCTAGGTATTACTCGATTATCAACACGCACATGGTTAGGATTAGTTTTTCTAACACAAAAAAATCTTTCACAAATTATCTCTAAATCTGTTAAATAAGAATCCAATTACTGAAAATACCAACATTAATTTAGCTAATACTAACCACCCCCGTAGTAATATTAACAACAATGTTATTGTCTCTGAAGTCAATTCCAACAAAATTAAGTTTATATGCAGTAATTCTTAGATGAAAAACTCTATACACCAGTGTAAAATTACTTCCGGTACCGATGTCTTTTTTTATATAGGTAGTTCTTCTTCTCGGTTATCTAAAATAATTTCTAATCATTATTCTACATTTAGGGATAGTAATAAGCGCAACAGTACAGGGCTTAGTAAATTAATTTGGTATCTAAAAGATCATAATAAACAATTTAATTTAGATTGGTTGATTCTCTCCACTTCATTCTCATACGATGAAGGCAAAGAATTCTGCCAACACTGTAATAGTGAGTTCCTTTATATTTTTTTTTCTAAGAATCCCCTTGTAAACACGTTTATAGAGCGTGCTTATCGATGTAAACATTAGCAGAAACATACCTTTAGCTAATATACGTGATTTCTACAATTCTATATAATTTGAACATTGATTTTCTTCTTACTTTTTACTTCCACTAGATATATCTATTTCCAAGCCTTTAAGCTTTTATTTTAATTCACACATCGCTCTATATTTCTCCTTTATTAGTTTTCTGCTTATTTCTTTATTTTACCCATTCTCTTTCTATAGGCTACCTTTGACGTTATATTTACTAACGGTTTTTTTTTTTTAAATTAAATATTTCACATCAACCCGGAGTTTGTACCTTTACAAACATGGTATTACGTCCTTATTACAGGTGTGATCTTTTTTGCTGCCTTGGTAACTGTTTATTCAATTTCTTCCGTGTTAATTGTAAACAAGGGGAAAATACACACATCCATTTATATAAACTTGTATGTATGCATGCATGTATGTGTGTATGTATATATATGAATACCGATATATATATATATATATATTTATATATGTGTGTGTGAGTGTGTGAGTGGGTGTGTGTGTATATAATGTACTTATGCACGTAGGTATATATGCATATAATATATGTATATAAATATATATATATACGTATGCAATATATATATATATATACATACGTATAATATATATCTTATATATTATATATTATATACGTATGTATATATATAATTATATATATAATATATATATATATGTACGTATATATATATATATACATACGTATATATATACATACGTATATATTATATATATATCTATATTATATATATACGATGTATATATATATATATATATATGTACGTAGATATATATATATACATACGTATATATATATATACATACGTATATATATATATATACATACGTATATATATATATATATATATAATATATAAAATATTATATAAAAATAATAACGATATATATATATATATATATATATACTACGTAATATATATATATAATATATAATATATATATATACGTATGTATATATATATTATATATACGATATATATGATATTATACATACGTATATATATATATACTACTATATATATATAATATACACGTATATATATCTATATACATGTATATTATATATATATCCGTATGCGTATTTGTGTGTGTGTATGGTGTGAATGTGTGTGCGCGTCTAGGGGTATGCGTAGTTATATACCGTACTGTTTATTTACTCACATACTTAACCGCTTATCTTTTCAATTGCACCAACAAGCTTTCATCTCCTAAATCTTTGTTTTTCTCACACTTCCACATTTTGCATCCCATTAATAATAAATATCATTTATATTTAGCCCCCGAAGTGATCCCTTCCAATTTTAATCGCCTTTTATTTATAACTACCAGCCATTTTTAAGCAATTTTTATTTTTAATCCCTTAACGTTATTTCCGGATTAAACGGCGCAACTGACCTCACCTCTCTCATAAATAATATAACCTTCTGTTTATTGTTCAGTCCATGAAACGCTTATTTCCTAACCTGTGAGTTATTACCAAAAATATCGCATAATCATTTTCGATAAATAATTAAGTCTTTCTTGCTTTCATTGCTCTCTCTCTCTCTCTCTCACTCTCTTTTCTATATTCATTTCCTTGGTTCAGGTTTGCACAACGGTACACCTATATCGTTAAGAATAATTTTAAGTATATGTGGAGGTGGGTCGTGAGAGAGGAGGTGTAGACTTAAGGTGTGGAGCTAGAAGATTCTTTACAGCGTCTGATGAAATGCGTAGCAATATTCGTTCCGTATCGCTGTGCGCTGAATCCAGCCAATATCAATTTCGTCCTTTTACATTCTGAGTTCAAATTCCGCTGAAGTTGACTTTGCCTTTCATCCTTTCGGGGTCGATAAATTAAGTACAAGTTCTGTACTGGATTCGATCTAATCGGCTGGTCACCTCCCCAAATATTTCGGGCCTTGTGCGTAGAGTAGAAAGGAATATCAATTTCGCCTTTACTCTCTTACTTGTTTCAGTCATTTTACTGCAGCCATGCTGGACCATCGCCTTTAATCAAACAAATCGAACCCAGGAGTTATTCTTTGTAAGGCTAGTACTTATTCTATCGGTTTCTTTTGCCGAACCGCTAAGTTACGGGGACGTAAACACACCAGCATCGGTTGTCAAGCGATGTTGGGTGGGGGCAAACACACACACACACACACACAAATATATATATACATATACTTATATACGACGATCTTCTTTCAGTTTCCATCTACCAAATCCACTCACAAGGCTTTGGTCGGCCCGAGGCTATAGTAGAAGACACTTGCCCAAGGTGCCACGCAGTGGGATTGAACCCGGAACCATGTTGTTGATAAGCAAGCGTCTTACCACACAGCCACTCCTGCGGCTTACTTCATTTCAGGTTAGGTAAATAAAAATACAAATCCAGCACTTAGGTTGGTTCGTTTATCCATTCTCTCCTCTCTCTCCACTCTCTCTCTCTCTCTCTCTCTCTCTCTCTCTCTCTCTCTCTCTCTCTCTCTCTCTCTCTCTCTCTCTCTCTCTCTCTCTCTCTAATATCATTTCGTCCGCTTTTACGTTCTGAGTACAAATTCCTCAGACGTCGACTTTGCCTTTCATTTTTTCGGGGTCGATAAAATAGATATCAGTTAGTTGAGCACTGGGGTCAATGTAGTCGACTTGCCCCCTTCCTCGAACTTATTGGTCTTGTCCTAAAATTCGAAACTAATATTATCACTGATCAGGATTGGAAAGGTATGAGCATCGTCAGGTTTTAAAATGTCCAAGACATTCTGTCAGAAGCTGAAGTCTCGAAGCAAGACATATATTCTTCTATACGCTTCAGGCCAAAGGTTGCGTCCATACTGGAGCAACGTTTAGGCCTAGCAGCCCTTCCTGTTTGTTTTCACTGTCCTGTTTGTGTTCCCAATTTTGACCCTCCGCAAGAATCCCAAATTTTATTTAACTTGCTTTGCAGGAGCAACTATTTTATCGAAAGCGTATATTGTTGTTAAATGCACGAAATACGAAAGTAGAAAAACAGCCAACAACTGAAGAAGGGTCATTCTTTGTGATGTTTGTCTTGTTTTCCATTTGTGTCTTCCGTTGTTCGAAAAAATAGTACATATTCCATGGACTCGTACTTCGTATTTTTTGTTGTACACGTTTTTGTGACGTCCTGTGCCCACATGTGCATATATATCTATACACGTATAGATGTAAGTATGTATATATGTATATATATATATATATATATATATATTATATATATATATATATATAGTATTTATATATATATATTATATATATATATATATATATATATTATATATATATACATTCACAACACAGACATAATGTTTTATTCCATCATATCATATATATATCAATAGCAGGAATTTTGTCAGTGAACAGGTCGAGGTCACAAAGCGACGAAAATATTTTGACAAATTAAATTTAAATGTTGAAGTGAATCTAACGGTTTTCTTGTGTTTCTTACATGGCTTATAAACACCTTCCACGCTGCAATTGTTTTCGTTCCACACACGATCTCAGATCAGGTCACTTGCTATGCAAGTACATATCCGTAACATATAAATATCTCCATCCATTAAAAGAAAACCTATGAGTTACAAGTGTTAAATAATTTTGCTCTAATATTTTATGTGCATTTCTTTTCGTTTATCACAGTCACTGATATATGCGTGAGTGTCTTTATATGTATGTATGCATATATATGTATATATATATATGTATTGTGTAACCTCGAACCCACAAGTGTGAACAAGAGAGACAGAGCAAGGCAGAAACAAGGAAAATGCC
>NW_021835179.1:30000-32500 GCF_006345805.1 Octopus sinensis | reverse complement strand
CCCAAGCTACACTGCACTCAACATCAACCACAAAACCAGCAGTTAGAAAATGTGGAAGGCCCAACTGCGGAATCTGCGACATCTTGAAAGAAGGATCAGAATTTATACTGGAACAAGGCCACCAGTTCACCATTAGAACAAACTTCACCTGCGCATCAGAAAACTTAATTTACGTCATAACATGCGCAGGCTGCAATAGGCAGTATATAGGCCATACAAAAATAGCTTACGTAACAGGATGGCGGTGCATAATCACAAATTAGAAACCCTGATTACCGGAAAATACCGGTCAGCGGACACATAGATAGATGTGCTGGAATGTAAATCCGAAATTCACAACTAACCCGCTCTATAAATTCAGTGACAACGCAACCTTCACGCAACCCAAAATAAAGAACTGCATTTCATAAAAAAATTTAAACCAAGTTTAACACCTTGGGCCAGGAATATTAAACAAAGATAGGTCCTCCGAAAAGGAGAAGCAAAATTCCACCACAGCCGCTACCTTAAACAGTCACTCACATTGACGGAAATATGCTTTAGGAAAAAAGGGGAAAAAATTTATAAAAGATCTCTTCGTACAAATCTAACCCTAATGGACTGACCACATACGATACAGCTAAGGGTCAGACCCGATTCTGATTGGTCAACACGTTGATGACGTCTAATTCTGCTAGACTGGACAGGATACAGACAAGGGGCAGAGATTAGTCAGAATATTGATGACGTCCTTTTCTGCTTGACTAGTCACCTAAAAGGTACAGACAAGGGGCAGATCTAATACAGCTATAAGTCGTGATTGGTCAGAATTTTTATGACGTCCCGTTCTGCTTGACTAAGCCACCTAACGAAACGATTGGTCAAAACGTTGATGACGTCACGTACGCTGGACTGACCAGTGTTATAAAACCTGAACAATTCACAAGATTCGCCAGAATCATCCAGCGAACACCACAGTTGCTCAAGGTAAAAATGAATTCTCTCTTCTTTCAGAACACATCAGTTTTTTTGTATTGACTACATATCGCCGCTTTGATCTGTTTTTTGTAATGGATGCATGTCACCACCGTGAACCGCTGCATCATGCACTTTAAACATATAGCATGAACGAACTCACTTCAAACTATATATTTATGAACTTTATGATGTCTGACACCGTTATGTATTATAAATGAATTTCTTGTGATTGATAGCATGAACTATCTTTTTTTATATATAACTTCTTTTGATAAGGTTCATTTCAGGAACTGAAACATGTTATAATGTATATATAAAATCAAAAATTGTATAATATAGCAGCATTTTCGAACTTCATATTTTACAAATATATATATATATATATATATATTATATATATATATATATAATATACATATACATCATATATATGGGTGCGTCACCAACAGTAAAGAACATGAAATACGAAAACAAATGAGTTCAATACGCAAACAACGAGAGAAACAAATGGCAAACAGTTGTCAGCTGCCTATCTACTCCTCATTTCGAGCATTCAACGCCAATATTAGTCTTCGAAGACAGATGCTCCCATAAACGATATTTTTGAATTATTGGGAACAAAAGCAGGACAGCGGAGACATACAAGGAAACCGATGAAAACAAACATGGATAGTCGTTAGACCAGAAAGAGGGTAAAAGAGCGAACGCAGAAGAAATATTTTCTTTGAAAAGAGAAAAGATACAAGAGAGAGATAGTAAAAGGCTTTTTGATTTTCCCGAGCGTCGAACTAATACACTTACTTGTTCATACACTTGCCTTCATCTTTTGTTTTTCTATAAATTTCAACTAAATATTATACGCTCACGTGGTTACCCCAGTTTGATCCCCTGCTCGAACTTCCTACTTTTTGGACTTGCATTTCTGAACCACTTCTCGAACTTTCAGCACCTCTCCTCATCTACATACCAGTACTCCACTCGGATTACCACTGGATCTACTGTCTCTACTTTCACGGCATTCACTGTTTTCTCGTTGATATTATATATATATATATATATATATATATATATATATATATATATATATATATATAACGGGAAGGTATACGAAAATAAACAAAAAACGAAGGCAGGTGGAGTACAAACACAAATGTATTAGTATGGCGCTCAGGAATAGAAATAGAACAAGTCTTTTATGTTTCGAGCCTACTCTCTTCGACAGAAAGATACACAGAAAAAAAAACAAGGAGAGAAAAAATGCGTATAGGAGCTAACGATCTATCGTTGCGATCTGACTCAGGCATATATATATATATATATATATATATATATATATATATATATATATATATATATATTATATATATATATATATATATATATAATATATAATATATCTTATTATAAAAGGCAGATTTTATCTGCCTCCCTTTGTAACTTAGAAATCTACAATATAGGATTTCTTCAATTACAATTTACCTAGCATTTTTAAGAGTAGAATGCATCGGGTCATGCCAGGTCCGGTTTTTAAAATTTCAACCCC
>NW_021835179.1:2500-17500 GCF_006345805.1 Octopus sinensis | reverse complement strand
ACCTGACGGATGGACAAGAGGCTGGGTGTTAACATGGAAAAAGTCAACCAACACGATTAAAAAGACAGCAGGGTGGTGACGGAATCATGTTTTGGGCTGGTATAGTTGGAGTAGACAGTATAGGTTCATTTAAGTTTGCTGATGAGATGAAAATAAATGCTGAAAATTATTGTTTATCTCTGTCATTGCCTGTAACCTATGAATATAATATACTTCCATGTGTATGGCTAGTGGTAACATAGGTAGATATTTTTATCACTTAGATGTTTATTCCAATCTTTAACTCTACAAACCCTTATATATAATATACATGTTTACATATAGATATCAATACATATACATCTGTACATATCCATCTATAAATATATAACGGTTCATAATTTACAGAGAAGTTAATCAAGACCAGTGACCCTTGTACTTAACTGTGTTTAGATGACAACTTCTTCCATTGGTACAAGACAACATCGCGAAGTCTCAAGTTAAAGAGCATATTTATGCATGATAATGCCCCTTCATACTCGGCCAAACTCACTATTAACCATTTAGCTAAGAAAGGTTTCAAAGAACACAAGATAATGGAATCCCCCCCCAAAAAAAAATCTCCAGATCTAAACCCAATAGAGAATTTGTGGTCAATTATTAAAAAAAAGATGTATATTCTAATGGCAAACAATATCCAAACAAGGATTTACTATAGGAAGCAATAAAAACTGCTGCAAATAATATTCTTTTCTACTCTAGGCACAAGACCCGAAAATTTGGGTGGGGGGCGAACATTTAGATCGACCCCAGTACACAAGTGGTACTTAATTTATCGACTCCGAAAGAATAAAAGGCAAAGTCGACCTCGGCAGAATTTGAACCCACAACGTAAACACAGACGAAATACCAATTTCTTTATTGCCCACATGGGGGCCAAACAGAGAAATGAACAAAACAACTGATTGGGATCGGTAATACGTTATGATTTTACATAAAATATGAATATAAAAATTATATAAAATATTTTAAAAATCGAATGAAATTAACAATACAGAGACAACACAAATGTAGCGATGATCAGGCCACGCTCCGACCCCACAAGCCCCGATCTATCGCTGGTGCCTTTTTTGTTATTCTTTTATAGCCTATTCACACGGTTCCTTGTACGCACAACACTCGTGCAAAATGCTTTCATCTCTTTTTGAACATACTCTCCGACAGACACCTCTTCCCCAACCATACCTTCCTTTTCAAATGAAAAGTATAAAATGATCGTAAATCGTGGCCGGAGATAGAGTTGCCTGTCTCAATCCCTTTTATCCTAGTCTTCCATACTGCCTCTTTCTCTATTGCTACAACTGTGAGAAAATAATTTTTACCTACGATTGTTAAAACTTCCGGTGGGTCAATTTTTATAATTGACTCAGTCGACAGCCGTACTCTTCCTTCGCCGGACAACAGGTGTTCAGCATAAACCCACATTTCATGTCTTGCGAGCTTATCCCAAACGCGCAAGGCACCTCTGTAACATTGCCAGGTCAAGGACTTTTGGAAGTTGTCCAACGTTCTCAACCCGAATGAACGATGGAACAGGCTGTCCAGTTGAATATACTCGAGACCAAGAGTCGCCCCCAGGCCATCGTCACAATCAGATTCTACTAACCCACTATATAAAATTCGTGTAGAACCCCCACCGCTGGCGTTGTCCGAGCGCCGGAATAGTAGGAGGGCCTTACGGCACTCTTTATGCCAGGAGCTGGCAGAAATTGTTGGCGTGCCAGACAAAATACTTAGCGGCATTATATCCATTTTTACGTTCTGAGTTCAAATTCCACCGAGGTCGACTTTGACATTCATCCTTTCAGAGACATTATACTAAGTTTGCAGAGCACTTTTATTCTTTTACTTGTTTCAGTCATTTGACTGTGGCCATGCCGGAGCACCGCCTTAAAGGGTTTTAGTCGAAGAAATCAACCCTAAGATTTATTCTTTGCAAGCCTAGTACTTAATTTATCGGTTACTTTTGTCGAACTGTAAATATTTTTGAATTAATGCTTTCAATTAAACAAGCTGAAAAGACTATCTAAGCCTCAACTGAGGAAGACAATCTAACTTTCAGTAATTTAAGCCAATTAAAAAGCACTTAGTATAAAATCTATTTTTCTGTAAATTAAATTATAGCTAAAGGTAATAATTTTCTAATTCTTTCAAAGACTCTTTGTTCTTAACTGAATATATTTTATGTTAAAAGTAACATTTTGAATAGAAAAACTATTTAAATTTATGGCTTTGCCGTTTTTTTTATTATCTAACTGTTATAGTGGAGAGAAAGTTGCAATGAGCAACTTAAATCATGGCTCTGATTTGTGTAAGGAAACTGCATTGCAAATGCGAGTCTTCGTAAGTATTTTTTGTTCTTCTTTTACCTCCAGATTGCTGCACAGGTAAACAAGTTCAGCCAAATATAATTCAATTTCAATCACGTCAAACCAAATAGAATTTTTTTTTTAAATTACAGATAAAAGCTGACGATGGCGAGATTTGAACACGTGGCTTAAATGGTTGTGAGTAAAATAGTGCATGATTTCTTTTTATCTACCGCTCTTCTGATTCAGCCATTCACGATGTCTGACAAAGAGTAATGGAAAAGCAAATAGGTTGAAGTTCTAGAAAGGCGGCGAGCTGGCAGAAACGTTACCACGCCGGGCAAAATGCTTAGCGTTATTTCGTTTGCTGCTACGTTCCGAGTTCAAATTCTGCCGAGGTCGACTTTGCCTTTCATCCTTTCGGAGTCGATTAAATAACTACCAATTGCGCACTGGAGTCGATATAATCGACTTAATCCGTTTTTTCTGTCCTTGTTTGTCCTCTCTGTGTTTAGCCCCTTGTGGGCAGTAAAGAAATAGAAACGTTACCACGCCGGGCAAAATGCTTAGCGTTATTTTGTCTGCCGCTACGTTCTGAGTTCAAATTCTGCCGAGGTCGACTTTGCCTTTCATCCTTTCGGGGTCGATTAAATAAGTACCAGTTACGCACTGGGGTCCATATAATCGACTTGATCTGTTTTTTCTGTCCTTGTTTGTCCTCTCTGTGTTTAGCTCCTTGTGGGTAGTAAAGAAATAGGTTGAAGTTCTAGTTAAAATTCGAACTCATAACGCCGGATGTGCTAAAGAAATTTAACAGTAGATCTATTCATGCTGCCAATCATTCGTGCTACCACAGAATGCCAGTAATGTAAGAACATATTAATAACTAGTGACAGGCAAGGCAACGTGTTTATCAAAAGTATATCACATGAAAAATATGAAAAAGACCCAAAATGTGTATCATTATTCCTGTCATGGGTTCGTAACCTCAAGTTAATTTGAAAAATGTCTTGCCATCAATAGCCTACGGAACACAGACGTCAAATAGCAATCAAAATAAGGACACAAAGAATCACAATAAAAACAGAAATGAAACAAAAAAAACATAAAGCAGACAATATTACAACGAACAATAAAATGTCTTATTTACCAAAGTATTCCATCTAGATGATGGTGGCGACGACTGCTGACGATGAGGATGCGGTGAAGCAACTGCTGGGGGTTGGGGGTGGTGGCGCTGGTAGTGATAGTGTTTTTGGTGGAATAATTTCATATCCTCAGAAATACATCGGTTCTATGTGATGTCTTTCGGAAATATGTCTGTAGTTTCATAAAAGGTGTTTGAAAACACGGCGAACACGTATGTCTTCGCAAAGGATTAAAGGATGTACTTTTGCTCTCTTGTTGAGCAAGATTTTTCTTTGCTCCTTTTTGCGAGAAACAGAGAATTTTGGTTTTATATTTATTTATTTATCAATCTCTATCCCTCTACACACCCACACATGCGCGTGCGCATAACAAACACACACACACACACACCTGTTTAATCTTTTTATCGAGGAATTTTATAGTTTCTTGTTTTTTTGTTTATGTGTTTGTTGGTTTCTTTTGCTGCTTGGAACAGTGAAATTTCTTCTAAATATACCATCAATGTTTCTGAAGACGGCGAGCTGGCAGAAACGTTAGCACGCCGGGCGAAATCCGTAGCCGTATTTCGTCTGCCGTTACCTTCAAATTCCGCCGAGGTCGACTTTGCCTTCCATCCTTTCGGGGTCGATAAATTAAGTTCCAGTTACGAACTGGGGTCGATATAATCGACTTAATCCGTTTGTCTGTCCTTGTTTGTCCTCTCTGGCAAATCGCAGCCTGCGGGACTTTCTGAAAGACAGGCCAACGAAAAATTATCTTTAATTTTTTTTTAGTAGTGCGCCACGGCCCGCTTTTCGATAACGGTTGCCCATGCCTGGAGTAGATGCCACCACCGAAATTCTAAGCTTTTAGACCTTATCATTCAGATATTTTGCTTTGATTTTAAGCAGTGGATTTATTTTAATAATGTCTTATGTTATGAATATTAATTGTATCAGTAATCATCTTTTTATGTGGAATGTTCTATAAAATATACATGCGTTGTCCGGTAATATTTTCATATCAAAATCTGAGAAATGCTTTATGGCGTCGTGCATTGCAATTGTTGTTTAAATAATGTCCAAATACACGTTCTAATAATTATATTGGCCATTCAAATATGAAACGGGGAGGTTTCATATTTGAATGGCCAATATAATTATTAGATCGTGACGTTTACTAAAGTACGATTTATAAATTAAATCGGTTATTAGTAGTTGGTTTGCGGAATTACATTCTGCGGTTTATGATAAATGAAAGGCTTATAATTTTAGGAATTTGTAGTATGTGATTAGTGTTAGTTTCTGGTTTAGTATAATGCATTTTACGTTCAGTTTTATGAGATTTTGATAACGTGTTCATTATCTATTCTATAATTCGTACGCATTCGATTCATATATTTCAATTTACGTATCGCTTGTATAATTTTAATAAATGTGGTGTGTGATGTATTTGTTTCGTCCTATTCGTCTTTGTATTGTTCTATACCTGGATCTTTTCGGTTTGAACGGCAGTTTTTTAAAATAATTTCCACGTAACTAAACACTTTTAAACTTCGTATACTGGTAGAATATGTTTATAAAACATCTTTTTCTCTTGGCTTTATTGAGAAATTTCTATAGTTTATAAGATATTTGTTGTTTTTTTTCTTCAATTTCTGCAATTTCAACCAATCAATGACGTCTATTGAGGTAAAAAAAACATTCTGTGCCGTATGAATATGTTCCTCGTTTAAGAAACAGATTGGGTTTATTTATATTTGTGAAGAAAAAAAGATACCCTTCCCCCACCCCTAACCCTAAAACAGATTGAAATGCAATAGATTGATACTAGGGTCATAATTATGGGTGACAATTTCACATAACACCACTAGAAAAAAACTGCCGTTCAAACCGAAAAGATCCCTATTCCTTTGTCTATTAGTTGTTCAGATAATTCGTTGTTCATTAATGTTTGTGTTATTCCATGGAATACTCGTAACCCCACGCAATACTAAAATAAATATACATTAGTCACAAACAGATGTAATACCTGACTGATGACGTATACATGTAATCATCAAAATACATGTTCCGTCTGTGTTATTTACACCAAACCGAATGAACCCGCTTCCTATAAAGAGGTAACAACATATGTCAGCATCACTTTAAACTGATGATGAGATTATGAAGGCCTAAAAATGTTGTTTTTGTTGTTGTTGTTGGATTTAGAAACTTCACCGTTCCATACAACCTACAAGGAATACTTACTAAAATATGGAAAAAAAGAAAAAAAAGTAACTTGAGGAAAAAATAAGATAAAACTAGAACATTCTTGTTTTTGATACATGACTGAAAGAAAAGCTCTTTCTTCCTATATATATACATGTACGTACATACATATAAGTGTGTGTATATAAAGCTAATTCATTACATATATATATATATACATATATATATACATATATATATATGCATATATATATATATTATATATATATATATATATATATTATATATATACATACATATATATATATATGCATATATAGATACATGTTAAGTAGACAGTGGCAGATTAGGCAGCAATCGAAATTTTAGCTAAATCCAGTAATCTATGAAAAGCATAACATTAACAAGAAAAACAAAAGATAAACACGCACTTCCATAAAATCATATTGATTGATAACTATTATCATCTACATCTTTTTTTCTATTTTAATATTTAGTAGTAGTAGTAGTAGTAGTAGTAGTAGTAGTAGTAGTAATGGTGGTGCTGGTGGTGGTAGTAGTAGTAGTAGTAGTAGTAGTAATGGTGGTGGTGGTGGTAGTAGTAGTAGTAGTAGTAGTAGTAGTAGTAGTAGTAGTAGGTAGTAGTAGTAGTAGTAGTCGCAGCAGCAGTAGTAGTAGTAGTAACAGTATGATGTATTCTAAAGCGAATAATCCGTATAATTGATTTTGTTTTCGTTACTGTTTCCGCTGTTGTTTCATTGGACATTTTGATTCAAGTTGTAAAAATACAAATGCTAAACCAATTTACTCTCCCTTCTTTACTACAAATCCATTTTTGTTTTCCTCAACAGTATCTCCAAAGATAAGGACAGATTTCACAAAAGCCGGAATGGCTTCTAATACTTCTTTTCTCACTTCTGCGGCAACCTTCTTCAGCTCAGTAAACCTAAAGTCTTGCTTGGCCATTTTTGTTTAATATTAATATTCGCTTTTTACTATACGGTTTTTTTTTTGGTCCCGTGTTATTGGAAATCATCCTTAGAATGAGCCACTTCAGCACCATCTCAAATATATTCAATGAAGGGGCTATAATGTGGTTGATCGACCTGCTAGAAATATCATCCAAATGTCTTTCAGATCTCAATCCTATTGTTTGAAAATTAATGAAGGACATATTGAATAGACACGGTAATTCTTTTTTGTTTCATTTATTGACTAGTTGGTGGAGAAAGAGCAGCCCACATTGATCAAACCTAGGGTAAGATGCATTCCAGTCGTCACCATCGTAGCTTTTTTTCTAATAGCAGGGAACTCAGGACATTATTCAACCTACGTTTCTTTTTAAATGGTTGTGTGTGATTTAAAGCAGATACGGCTTCCATTATTAGCAGGTCGTGCGATCACTCGAAGGATCCTTCGTTGCTTCACTATTATGTTGCTGTTGCTTTACTCCTGGCCATTTCTGTTCGTAGGCTAACAATACAAAGGTGTTATATCTATGACCATCCTGTCTTATCTATTATTTCTACCACAAGGTCCAATCCTTGTTAAGTGGCTTGTGTTGCTCAAGAGAATTATACAGAGTGCAAGCTCCTGGTAGAGCCACCTTTGTTGGGCAGCCCAAAGGATAGAGGCCAGACTAACATGGACCATCTCATCCAAGAGGTAAAAGTGGGTTTGTCGGGCAAACATCTCTACTTTGGAAAAAAACATCGATGACAATCCAAAACCAAGACCTGGGAGAGGAATGCCTTCCCTCAAGGAAACACAGCTTACGAAGCAGGTATCCAACGGGAGAGAATCAAGAGGCAGCATAGTGTCAAGAAAAGTGGAGAAAAGCCGTTGCTGGATTTTGCTCCTTCGAGGGCGAAGGGCTTAAGTAAGTAATTATCTATTGTTTGCTTTCATTATTTAAAATGGTAGGGCATATTGTTTCCGGTAGCCAAATCTCCCTCAAATCATGTTTAATCGTTGTTTGAATAAGTAATTTGCTGTTTGCTAGCTAGGCTAAATTGGTGCAAAACTGCCGTCTGTTTCCATGAATTCAGGTTCATTATAAGCATTTTGCTCCTGTACGAGTGGGTGCCCAAAAGAAAACAGAATTTTGCGATATTATTTTATTCACTTAGTTTTACATGTTTACACTTTTATTGCCTTCAAAGTATTCTCCATTTGAAGCAATGCATCGGTCCAGACGCGTTTTCCACTGTTCGAAGCAACCCTGAAACTCTTGCGAAGTGATTCCTTTTAACACCACCATCGTTTTTTTTTTCTTCACCTCTTCCACATCTGCAAAATGTTTTCCTTTGAGGAATTTTCCCATTCGGGGAAACAAAAAGAAAAAAAGTCGCAGGGAGCAAGATCGGGGGTCATATCACTTTTGGTCACACTCAAGGTGGTGTGCACAGATGCATTGTCGAGATGAAACCACCACTCTCCACTTTGCCACAAGTCTCACATCTTTCTTTTCCAGGGATGACCTTCGAAAAAGGTCCGGATCAACGTTCAGCTGTTCTCTCAGTTCACGATATGCATGCATTCAGTCGTGACCTTTTTTGATCTTCCGTGAGCAAGAGAGGCACACATTTTGCTGCAATTCCTTGCTCAAAATTCGTTGGCAGGAGCTCCAGGACAAACCAGTCATATCAACAAGTTCGCCAATTGTTTGGCGGCGGTCTTCCAAGATCAGTTCATGAATTTTCGTGATGCTTTCATTCGTTCGGGAGGTCTATGGTCGCCCTGAACGAGATTGATCTTCAAGTGACATGTGACCATTCCTAAAGTGTGAAAACCACACGTAAACTTGTGTTTTACTCATGGTAGCGTCCTTGTAAGTTTTTTGAAGCCTGACAACTGTTTCGGCTGCTGTGTTCCCCGGCAGAAAACAGAATTTTACGGAAGCACGCAGATCCTTCGTTTCAGCCATCGCAAAAATCGACAATCAAGGGAGAAGCACTGCAAAACAAAGACGCACCACGTGGCAGTATAACTTCACTATACGACGCCGGTTGGCAGACTGATGCCTGAGGATTGCATCAAGTGGCTTCTAGCAGCGGAAGTCTGAACTACAATGGGCTTGTCCCTCGGAGAACGTTTCCTGTTACTTTGGGGTACCTACTCGTATTCTGGCTAGAATAAAGACAAGACATTTACATGGTCCCAATATACATCTTTATTCTGTTATTGGCTTCAGTCAATAATCTGTGGCCATCCTGGGCATCACATTACAGAAGTTATTTATTTATTGTTTTATTATTTTATTCTTTTATTTGTTTCAGTCATTTAACTACGGCCATGCTGGAGCACCGACTTCAGGGAGTTTTAGTCGAAAAAATTGAACCCAAGACTTAATCTTTGTAAGTCTAGTACTTATTTTTTGCCGAACCGCTAAGTTACGGGGACGTAAACACACCGACATCGGTTGTCAAGCGATGGTGGAGGGACAAACATAGATACAAACACAGTATATATATATATATATATATATATATATATATATATATATATATATATATATATATATATATATATATATATCTATATATATATATACATATATATATATATATATAGATATATATATATATAATATATATATATACATACATATATATGCATATATACCACGGGCTTCTTCCGGTTTACGTCTACCAAAACCACTCTCATGGCTTTGGTCGGCCTGAACCTATATAGTGTAAGACACTTTCCCAAGGTGCCATTCAGTGGAACTGAACCCGGAACCTTGTGGTTAGAAAGCAAGCTTCTTACCACACAGCCACGCCTGCGCCAGTCTATTTATTTACTATTGTCGTTTATACGGACCCCACTATTTTGTCCTCATAAGAAATAACCAAGTTCAAATGCCTAGACACAGTAACCAAATCTTTCACAAATCACACCTTACCTTTTTTAAAGAAAAAAAGAGGAAAAAGCATATACATAAAAGAAGAAAAACATATACATAAATGTTTGACAACAAAAAGATGGAAGGCCATGACATCATCACTTTTGCCCATAATTTATCTGATCCGGCCCGACCTGGATCTAAACTAGATCACTATCAAATGAAAACCTATTTAGAAACATGAGTTTTTTGCAAAATTACACTAATTATTTTTAACTGCCGGCACAGGCTTTCCACATTTTCCTCATCTCCTATATTTCATTTAAGATCTTTATTCTGTTTGCTTGGGGGATACAGCCATGAAAGAAATAAGCTCCTAGCCAACCAATTCCACAGAAATTTTTACAGGTGCATCATGGATAAGTGTCTTCTGTCCTATCGTTTGAGCGGCCAAAGCATTGTAAGTAAAATTTAGTAAACGGAAAGTGTGAGGTAGAACATTAGGGGGATTATTCCTGTCTTACGGTGGCACAAGTAATCTACATCCTGGTTTAGTACAACCACCTCGTCCTTGGATTAGCTTAGTGGGGCTCCCTCTCTGGTAAATGTAAGTACGTGTCTTCGTGTTTATGTGTACATATATTGTTTAAACCAACTCCGACTAAGGCTGTGTAGGAAAAATAACTTTATCATCAATCCGAAGAAGGGATACGTGCATTGACCCTTTTTTTCTTTCTAATAAACTATGAAAAATAAATTTTAAACCATCGTCGTTAACAGAAAAAATAAGAAATGTTTTGCATTCGTCGCAAAATCGTTCACTCTAAGATATGTCATATACACACAAAAACGTTAAACGAGATGAATGATGGTTGATATTTTTTTGATAATTTCAGCAAAAAAAAAATTCCTGGGGAGATGTTTCTGAAGGACAAAAATGGTGGTTCTTATTCTTCTATTGTTTCATTGGACTGTTAGATTTTATGTTCGATAAATAAGGATGAGCTATCAATAGTGAAAAGTCTCGCAAAACCGCAAATATATCTTCACGCTTCTGATCGCGTGATCTGCAGTGGATATTTTTTCCCCCTTTTTTAAAAAAAATCCGGGGGTATAAATTCATATATATATGCATGTATATGAGAGTGTGTGTGTGCTTGTGTGTAAGCGAGTGTGTGCATGTGCGTGTGTTTGAATTCCGTTTCGTTCTGCTCAGATATTCATACATAAACAACACAAACAGATTGTCTTGTTTTGTTTTACTTCTCTTTCTGGGAGGCAGTTTGTTTATAGTTTACTCGTTTGTTTGTTTTTTTCTTTTCTAATGTTTCACAAGTTTATTCGTTTTAGATATTTTTCACACTTTATATGTATATATATATACATACATACATGCATGAACATATATACATGCGTATATACATATACGTACGTGTATATACGTATATATATAATACATATATATATATATATATATATATATAATATATTATATATATATATATATATATATGTATACATATATATATATATATACATACATGCATGAACATATATATATGCATATATACATATACGTATGTGTATATACGTTATACATGTATATATATATATATATTATATATATATATACATGCATGAACATATATATTATGCATATATACATATGTGTATATATACGTATATATATATATAATACATATATATATAATATATATATATATATATATATATACATACATATATATATATATATATATATATATACATGTACATGTATATATATGTATATGTATACACACATATATACATACCTGAACATATATAACAGCATATTATATATATGTATGTAAATATATATATGTATATACATATATATATATATATATATATACACACACACACACACACATACATACATGGAGACATAGTATATGCATACACACACAGATGTAGATATATATATATATTGGTTACACTGTTGTGCGCATCGATTTTTCCTCACCATAAATATATACTCACATTGTATGTGCGTACAAGTAGGATATATATATATATATATATTCGTAATCACACATAGAGAAGCATACATACAGGTATACATAATGTGTACGTGTGTGCATGTATGTTCATGCGTGTGTGTGCATGTGTGTGTGGTGAATTTTACAATTCACATGATGCAGCTAAAACAAATCTCGCGAAGATAAACGAAGAACCTGAAACTGCGAAATATTTTACCTGCCATACATAAATAATAAAGGGCAGCAATTTGGGATCTGGAAAAGTAACTAGAATGGATGCATCAAGGACTACAGTGCAGTATACAGTTCTAAATTAAGTAATGTACCCTAAATTTAGTACATATCCATTTGTACTCATGCGATCGTGATTGTTTGTGTGTGTACGAAGATACGTATGGTTGTTGTACGTACGTATATGTGTGTGTACATGTAATGTGTGTCCCTCAATCTTTTTAAATCAACATCTTGTGTACGTGCATAAGCACACGGATTCTCGTTTGGATACTTACCCTCCGGCTGCACCTCTCCTACCTACGGATCACAGTGGACTCTACTCTTGATGAGAAATCCTTGCAACACACCACGACGTCAAGAACTTTACGTAAAACTGTTATTATTGTCATTACATTATTTTTAAATTCATTTTTATACTTTCTAAACTTTCCTGTATCTCTCCTTGTTTTTTCTCTGTCCCTTTCTGTAGAAGAGCGTAGGCTCGAAACATAAAATACTTTTTCTATTCCTGAGCGTTATACTAATACATCTGCTTGTTTTGTACACCACCTGTTTTCGTCTTTTGTTTTTTGTTTTTTTGTAACTCTCCCTATATGTAAATATAAAGGGTAAAGGGTAAAGACCCCCTTCGGTCATGAATGACCATGGGATTGCACTTAGAAAGTTACCCTCCTAGACACAAGTCCGGGCAAGGTTGTTTATGGAAGGCCAGCAGTCGCCCATGCATACCAGCCTCCCCTCTCCACGCCACCAGTGTTATCCAAGGGATAGACAAAGGTCGATACAGCTTGGCATCAGTGACGTCGCAACTCATTTCTACAGCTGAGGGAACTGGAGCAACGTGAAATAAAGTGTCTTGCTCAAGAACACAACACGCAGTCCGGTCCGGGATTCGAGCTCACAACCTCACGATCGAAAGCTCGACGCTCTAACCACTGAGCCATACATACATATATATATAAATGAAAGAATGGAGTCAAACGAAGATGTTAGCAAAATTCCTTTACTCTCGACATATGTTTCGAAGACAGCTACCCAGGTTTCGGTTAAACGAATTTTCCATGCTGACGATAAACATAGGATAATTCATTCACCTACATATATATATATATATATATATATATATATTATATATATATATATATATATACATATATACATACATAATACATACATACATACATACATACATACATACATACATACATACATACATAATTACATACATACATACATACATACATAAACTGTAGAGTTCAATGAATTTATTTACACACCTATATGTTTTGACATGCCAGAAATTTATACATCTGTGTAGTTTGATATACCTGTAAGTTGAAATATATAATGATAGATAAAATTATAAATGGAGGATAAGTGGACCTGAAGATTGGGATTGTATATAAAGAGAGGTTCTGTAAGAGACTGGATGTCTTAAGAACATAGTATACAACCTCATGAAACACGTGTAGTCGACAACTTTGAACATGAATAGTAAGTATTAAATATAATATTCTATGACATGGTTGAATTTATATTCTGCTTTGATGAATTTTAGGGGGATTTCTGTCTCTAATGATACTTTTATATATATATATATATATATAGTGCAGGTAGCTTCTGGCGTATTAAGGTTTCATGCGAGTACAACACATTGAAAACCAAATTCTCCCTGTCTGTGATGGTCTTTGGCCGTGTATCCAGGGAGGGTGACATTATGCCGCCCATATCTTTGAACATGGCATTTAGCTCAATACAGGCGGTTATGTGATGTTGGAGAGGACTGCGACTGGAAGGCCATATGTGGCTGCAGGATTAGGGTTCTTACCATGTACCTCTGGAAAGAGTCAGAAGTAATTGTCAGGAAATTTCTACGATTTCACCAGCCTCAATTTCTGGGCTCCTAATTTCCCTGATTCTAATACCAATGAAAGGAAAGCTGCAGTATTTTGGGCATATCATCAGATCCCAGAAACTGAGCACTCGCATCCTAGAGAAAATAGTCTATTGGAAACGAGAAAGGAGACCAGCATGACATTGTAGGACGTGACCAAAGAATGACAGAGAGACCTTTGACTGAATGTACAGCCATGACCAGAGCCAGGAATCGATGGCAAAGGTTGGTGCATACATGACACACATATTTTATATATATATATATATAGATATATATATATATATATTTATATATATATATAATATATATATATATATATATATATATATACTATACATATATTATACATATATATATATATATTTATATACATATATATATATTTATATAAATATATATAGTTAATCCAAACAAGAAAGCACAAAAAAACACAACAACGCGAGAACGTGGAACAAATATAGTATTATTGGATGCTCAGGAAAGAAGGAAAGAAGGAGGGTTTAACGTTTCGAGCAGATCTCTTCGTCGGAAACATAGGAGAAGGAAAGATCCAGAGAAGGGAAGACAGAGGGAAAAAAATCGCCGTGTGTGTGTGTGACTCCGGTACTCAGGTTGTTCGGGCTGAGCCCGCGCATAAATTTAGTAAAGTGAACGTATATTTACAAGCTGATTTCATTTCTGCCAACACTGACTTCAAGCGTGTAATTTCTGTCAACAACTCAGGCACCTTTTATTGAGCCTGGTTACTGTTTACTTATTTTCGTTCAGCGTCTGGCGGTTGTCTTAGAGGTGCCCTCTGTCAAAAAATATCATTCGTAGCAGACATTCTCTCAACATCGTTCACACGCGCCTGACTTGGACTCAGTAGTTACAACCCGTGTTGTTATCTATAATCGTAAAATGTAAAAATAATTCCAATTCAACGTTTTCTTGAAACAATAAATTTCTTTAGAGATTAGGATTTAAATTCCAATCTATGAAAAGTTTCTGTTCTACAATATTCTTAAAGGAACGAAAAATTATACCGCAACTCGGGCTACTATGTGACGAGCCCGGTAGGTGTAAAAATCTAACTGGTATATCTTCTCAAGAGTACAGGTGACAGTCAGATCGCTGATGTTTGTTGTGCACTCCGCTGTCGCTTTTTGATTGCTGTTATTCTGTGCGTCTGTGTGTAAAGCTCAGCTGTGTTTTGCAGGGTTACTTTATTTTTACCCTTAACTTAGAAACAGAGAAAGACATAGTGCTAGATATATATATATATTTTTAAATGCTATTTGGGGCTAAAAATATTGCAGGAAAACGTGAAATTCTTCGA